>NC_056737.1:1743227990-1743520490 GCF_019279795.1 Protopterus annectens | reverse complement strand
AAATATATAAGTTATTCTGCAGTCAATGCATGCTGTTAGATTAGATAAAAAATATTATACAACGATATTTGAAGGAGGTCCTAGCATGCATGTGCTTATTTCTTATGTATTTGCTTGTTTTATTTAGTTTGCTTTTCCTAATTGGACAAATGTATAAGGTATAACCACTTGTATTAGTTCATAACCTGGGAACTTTGATCTTGAAAACTGATTTACCCTGAGCTAAACATTATATAATGGGAGGGTATGAGAATCAAACTCTGGTGTACAAAATGTAATATAGTCACTCTTCAGACCCTGCTACTGTGCTGTAGGTCTTCTTTGGCTCTGTCACTATCAGAGAGAGAGATCAATGAGTTACTCGGAGGATGGCATAATGGTTAAGGTGCTTACCTTACGAACACAAGGTGCAGGGTTTGATTCTCACATAGGGTAATTGACTAAGCTTGAAATGGCCCACAAGGGTAGTTAGCCTAGTACTTATCTATGAACCTACGAACAAGCTCCAAGGTACTCTTTGGTCAATCTATGAACCTATGAACAAGCTCCAAGGCACTCTTTGGTCAATGCTTATCAAACTCTGTCTGAGAATGTTTGCCCTATCTTTCAAGAATGAACTTGCAAAAATTTGATAAAAGAAATATTTAATTCTACCTATCCACAATACATACAAAGTAGAAATAAGTAATTACAGTCCCAGCTTAGGCTGACTGTTATTAGTGCACCACTGTGACCACCCATGACTGCTCACAACTAACATTACTATATCACTTCCAGTAGGGGACCGCTAATGCAAATGGCAGTGATGACAAGAATCTGATGGCAGATTGAATGGGAGAATAAAATTACATTTACAAGAAATAAAACTGTAATAGCCAGTACAGAGACACTGTTTACTGGCAGATATCTTGGATTCCAGCAGTACCAATGTAGTCTGTAAATTAGAGTGGGGCAAAAGGGGGCAGCCAACCCATATGAAAGGTATTAGGGGACACAAACAGCAGATGCCAATCAGATAGCAGTGCAGTATCAGTATTTAGAAATACTGCATCCTTTGTGGTCAGGGCTTAACATATTTAGCTCAGAACTCATAGAGCTTTTTTCTCTCCTCAACTTGGAGGATTGGGGAACTGCACAGGGTGCCAATAAACGTAGCTATGGCTCTGCGTGCAATCCCTACATATATAGTTCCAGATATCTCAGCAAAAATCCAGACTCAGTAGTTACTTTTACTTCAATGTTTTGTCCTTTTATCTGAAGCATGAGGCAGTTCTGGTAATGAGCAGACTAGATGCAGCAAATGAAGTTACCACAGATAACTTCAATAAGTCTCTTTCTAATCACTGATATGTTTTAAGCAAGCATTGTCATGGTGACAATTCTGGAAGTTTGTAAAGATGTCTTTGGTTTCTTCTTTAAATTTATATAATATCTCCTTGGACAACATATGACCTGGGATGAATGCAATAACCAATTAACGAGGCTTGCACTGGATGTTTTCGCCCAGTACCACAGACTTGATCAATCTTTACTGTTTCAAATTTGTTCAGAGTGGAAACATTTTGGCATTTATATCACAGTGTGTTCTGCCTCAGTTCATGTACTGACTGCCTGCTTTTAAGTACTCATAGTGGAAATGAAGTATACAGCTATAATTTGTCTGCAGAGAATAAACTGTACAATATAACAAATAAATATGTGACTTAATTTTGGTACAAGTGTAAGAACGCAGTGCAGAGCAGAACTTGTTTCAATCTAAATGTAGCAGTACAGTGACCATTTCATACTGTTGTAATATTTTCAAACCTAATTCAATGCTACTTAATGTAATTCAGTATTACCTAGCAACATACAGTGAATTGTGCAGTATTGTGTGCTGATATGGGAAGGTGACTAAACATTTACACACTTTTACACACTGTAATATGTATATAATTAAATGAGTTATTGAACTTTAAACATACACACAAAATATGTAATGACTCACCTTTCATTAAGAATGTGCTTTAATGTTTAAAGAATAATACAAGGGAATGAAATCATTTGTTTACTGTAGCTTTTGTAAAATGTCATTAAAGCGCATGCTGCAACATTTTGTCTATATATACTGCAATTTATTCATTTTTTAGCAGTACAGCTGGTAAACAATTCCAGTTTATTGTAGCAGTTCTGCTGAAGATGTCTTTTTCCAAGGTTGTGCAAAATGGTACTCTGTGGGCATACTGTATTCTTGGAATTTAAGATAATAAGAAGATGTATTCAGTTTTAGTTTTTTCCAGAGTAAGGACCAGTAGCTACTGTACTTTGATTTGAAGGTGAAAGTAAGGAGAAATAAAGAAACTTGAATAGAGGCTGGTAGCCATTTGCTGTTTTAGACAGAGACAATGGTGTTCATTCCAGGGGACATACTGATGAGTTACACTTACTTGAATATAACAATACACCCATACACTCTGTAGGATTATGTTTTTCTTGTTGTTGTTGTGAATGAACACTATGTGTATTGTGTGAATAAATGCAAGTTACAATGGAGGAGCTTTTGGGATAACAACATCTCCTAAAGCTATTCTTACCTGAATGATTAGATGGACTTCAGTAAAGTAGTACTTTGTCTAGTGTTTGTTTGGAGTGTTCTTTAAAGAAGAGGTTATGATAAAAAGTTAGTTCAAGTACATTTAATAAGAAACCAAGATTATTATAATATTGCTATGTAGTGCAGCCACAGGTGTAGCTGAAGTAGATATGGGTTCCTTCCTGACTCTGGTGAAACCCCTTCTTTAGGCCCAACACCCTAAGGTGGCTAGTGATAACAGATTTAATTCTAGGTGACACTTTAGTTTTAAAGGGCAATAGCACAACAACAAAGAAATTATTTCAACAGTGCACCAATTAGCGGTAAGGCAGAGTGAGATATGCATGTAATGACACCATACATTTCCCTCTTCCCCAGAACTCAAGAGAAAAGATCTTGACATTCAAACATGCACACAAAGGCAATATCAATGAGCAGTAAAGCTTTTATAATGCAGTAATACAAACAGGGGAAAAAATGCAATGTCATTGAGGGGGGAAAAGGGTTATAATACAACAGTACTGATATGAAAAAAGATGCAATGTCATTGAGCAGTAAAGATTCTTGAAGGCAGCAGTACTAACACGAGCAAAATGCAATGTCACTGAACAATAAAGATTTATAATGCAACAATACAAGTATGAGAAAATGCAATGTCATTTAGCAATAAAGAGTCTTTAAGGAAACCCCCTAGATCAGTCTAAACAGACCAACTATGAGACACTCTACTGTACACTGTTCACTGGCCAGTGACTACTTACAGTCTTACTGCCAGCATGATGGGGCCCAATGTTGGAGCTCATATGGATATCAGCTATTTGTAATCCATAAAGCAGTTGGGGGGATTCATAATCTTATAATAGTATAAAAATGATGGTCAAAAGCCTCTCACCACTCCGCAGAGAATATCCCAGCGACCAGGCATCTCAGTTCCTCCGATGAGAAAAATGGAAAATCACCCACCAGAACTCTGGTATTCATCTATGGCATCTCTGCACCAGTCCCAAGGGAACTCCTTTTCTTGCTGAATCATATGCAGGCATGGAATTACTGGTTTCAGACTTCTCTCCTGAATCCACAAAATGCCATCATCCAGGATTTCAGAAAGAGACAGACACAAACTGCTACCTCACTTCTCTGTCCCAAAACACTAGAAGAAAAAAAATCCAATCATGCTGCAAGGCCCTTTTCCCTTCAGCTAGTCTTTCAGTATTCCCTCCTTCAGCTAGTGTTCCAGTCTTCTCTCTTTCACTTTCAAAATTGTCTTTTATATTCCTGAAAAGGAGCTCCACTTTGTGGTATCATGGAAAACTGCAGTCTATTACTTCTACAATGAAATACAGTGGGAGCTACACTCTCCCCCCACTTGAAAATCTTGGGTCCCCCCAAGTCAAAGGTAGATTAGGAGCAAAATATTTACAAGCACTAATGCACCATCAGCTGAATAATATTTTTACATTCAAAAGGTACATTATAACAAGGGTAATCAATCTTATGCTTAACTTGGGATGGGGTGTCAACACTGAAGTAGGAGGCATAGGGCTCATGGGTGCAGACTCTCCGATGAGACGTGGTCACAGCTTCCTGTGTACTATGTCTCAAACTGTCATATGTAAGTCTCTGAGGGGCCTGAATCAGTCTCTGCAGTTTTGGTTCAGGAGAGACAACTAAGGAGCTTTGGTCAGAAGGTTTGTCTCTCACATCACATTCAATGTCTAGGCATATTGTCTACTTCTAAAATCTCCTCTTGTATAATTTCACTTTCTTTTTCCATAAGGGTATGACTGTCCTCAGCACTATTTTCTGAAGTTTGCATGGTAGGGCCTCCATCAGTATCAGGTTCTGCAAGAGGTGCAAAAACACTGCTTAGTCTATTGTCAGGTCTGGGCTGTTCAAAACAACAAGGAACAAATTCTGGTGCATTTACATTGAGATTACAGCCCATGAGGTCTCGAACATCCTCATAAAAAAGCCCACTGAAACCCCAGTCATCTTCACTGTCCTCCTCTCCTTCAGCAGAAGGAAGCATGGGCTCTTGTTCTTCGGGATTGCCTTGAGTTAGGCTACTGCTGAGCCATTCTGGGCTCCAGATTCATGCGTCTCACTGATTTTGCCAAAGGGATTAAGTTGTTGGGGTGCCAGGTTTTGACAGGTCCTTCTTTCCTCTCAGGGCAAACTTGGCAGACAGGGATATTAGGTAGCTGAGAACAAATTATGTAAACTTCAGACCCCCAGTGGTCAGCTAGTTTATGCTTTCCTTGTAGACCCAAATTCTTCAAAAGTGCTCTGTCCCCAGGTTGCAAATCATGCATCTTCACTTTCTTGTCATAGTGAGCCTTGTTTCGCTGATGTCTTTGTCCTGTTGATTTTTCAGCTAGCTCATAGGCCATTCTGAGGTTCTTCATGAGTCTCTCCACATAACTGCCATGAGATTACACTGGTATATCATCAGCTGTGACTCCAAAGGTGACATCAACAGGAAAACGAGCTTCTCTTCCAAACATTAGAAAGTAAGGCGATAAACCTATAGCATCATTTTTAGTACTGTTGTAGGCATGCACCACTGTGGCTACATTTCTACTCCACTGACTCTTTTTCTCAGCAGATAGTGTCCCCAAAATATCTAGTAAAGTTTGGTTGAAATGCTCCAACTGCAGATCCCCTTGAGGATGATAAAAAGTGGTGCAACTTTTTTGAACTCCCAAAAGAGTGAGTAGTTTATGGACAAGCTTGCTCTCCAAATCACATCCTTGGTCAGAGTGTATCCTTTCTGGCAGGCCACAGTATACAAAGAACTTCTCAATTAGTAGTCCCGCACTGTAATAGCTTTCTGATCATGAGTGGGAAATACTTGAGTGTATCGGGTATAGCGGTCTGGTACCACCAGCACATTACTGATCCCACCTTCATCCAGTTCAATGCATAGAAAATCTATACAGACCAGTTCCATGGGACCACTGCTCTCTATGTGACCCAATGAGGCAGCTCTGGTTGGCAGAGTCTTTCTCTGAATGCAACAAAGACATGTACGACAATAATCCTCAACATCTTGCTTTGTGCATTGCTAGTAGAACCTGTCTAGTACCAGACCCATAGTTCTGTCATAACCAAGATGACCATGTTCATCATGCAATGACCGGAGTACTACTCCTCTATACTTCTGAGGAAGTAACAATTGCCATTTTTCACTGCAGAGTGCACTAGGAGATCTCCTATACACTAGTCCATTCTGTATCTGTAGTCTGTCCCATTCTTTGGCCAAAAGTCTGGCCAGAGGATGAATATCTGTGTGAAGCATATCCATTTGTTTCTTCTTTAAAGCAGCTACCACCAGCTGACCTAAGGGGTCTTCTCTTTGATTTTCTCACTTTAGGGACCACTGTTCTAGTCCTTCTCACTAGCATGCCTATGGAACTCCCTTCCCCCCTTCATTCGTACAATTGCTAGCCTGCCATACTTTAAAAAATCCCTACACTCTCATCTAACATCCTAATGGGAATGCTCCTGTTCACATCCCTCATAACCTACTCCCTACTCCCAACACTTTTTCCTCTTTCCTTTTCTCAACTCCTAGCTAGCAAATTCATGCTTGCTTCTAGCATACAACTCCTTATTTGTACCCAGGAATTCTTAATAAAAAAAAAAAAAAACTACTTCTCTTTTGGTATTTTTGCCTGTATTACTTGTTTGATATTTTTTGGTCTAACTTATAACCGGAATTTCTACAATGTTTTTCTTTATAATCCTCATGTAAACTATGTGTGTAACATAATCTTTGTATAATCTGTATGTGTAATATAATCTTTGTATAATCTGTATGTGGAGCTTTTCTCCCCAGGACTCCATTGAAAATGGGTTCTTTAGACCCAATGGACTATCCTGGTTAAACAACTGCAAATAAATACATAAATAAATCTCTCCTGAGGTCACTGTTACTCAAAGCTGGTAGCAATGAAGCCTGTAAAGTGAACAGATTACAGTAAACTTGGGGTATGCTTGCTGCAGACAGACCCAACTTTTGGGCCCAACATTCAGTGTGTTGATAGTAGGTTGCAATCTGACACATAATTCTCACTCCTGGCGCTGGAATTTCCACCCATTCATTGTCGGGGTGTAACTCTCCATGACGTCTTCTGGACAGACCATTAGCACCTCCATTTTCATGTCCTGGGCGATATTTCAAACTGAAATTATAGTTGCATAGAGCTGCCATGCACCTGTGGCCAGTAGCATTTAGCTTTGCAGTAGTCTGGATGTACGGCAGAGGATTGTTATTAGTCTGCACTTCAAATTCAGCCCCATAGAAATAGTCATGCAGCTTGTCCACTACCACCCACTTTAAGGCAAGGAATTCCAACTTCTGCACAGGATAGTTTCTTTCTGTGGGGGATAAACTCCAACTGATAAAAGTCACAGGTCTCAGCTTTTTATCATACTCCTGGCAAAGGACTCCTCCTAAGCCATCCCTGCTAGCATCCACATGTAAAGAGTATGGCTTTGTTGGGTCACCATATGCCAGCACAGGGGCATGTGTGAGGCAATATTTAAACTGTTCAAATGACTCTTTGTACTCAGGAGTCCAGCGACTCTTGATGAGGTCTTTAGAGCCTCTCGATCCCTTGGACTTCTTCACAAGGATATCTTCATCTGTTTAATCTGCTTTCTCATCATTTTGGAGCAAATGATTGAGGGGTCTTGCTATCTTTGAAAATCCTTCCACAAACCTTCTATAGTAACTGCAGAACCCCAGGAAAGATCGCAGCTCTGTGATAGTTTTTGGTCTGGGCCAAGATGTCACAGCTTCAACTTTGCTGGTTTCTGTAGATATCCCATTTGCAGCCACTACATGTCCCACATAGGTCACTGAAGGTTGGAAAAATTTGCACTTGTCCAGTGACAACTTCAGGCCTTCCTTCTCAATCCTGTTCAATACTTTCATCAGTCTTTCTTCATGTTCCTCTAGGGTCCTCCCAAAAACAATGATGTCATCCAGGTAGACTAAGACGTCCAGGAGATGCATGTCTCCAGCTGTTCTTTCCACGATTCTCTGGAAAGTTGCCGGTGCATTTGATAAACCTTGAGGTAGGTGATCAAACTCAAAAAATCCCAAAGGCGTGATGAAGGTAGTCTTCTCTTTATCTTCTTGGTGCATAGGGATTTGATAGTATCCACTCCTTAAGATTAGCACTCTGAACCACTTACTGCCCACCAGGCAATTTAGAGCATCTTCAATCCGGGGAGTTATGTAGTGGTCTGGAATGGTTCGCTTATTCAGAGTACGATAGTCAACACACATGTGAATTGACCCATTCTTTTTCCTGACAAAGACAACAGGAGAGGCATATGGACTTCTTGACTCTTGAATTATCCCTGCAGCTTTAAGCTCTTCCAAATGTTTTCTTAAGTCTTCCAGGTCTCCTAGAGCTACTCTTCTGGAAAGTTCCCTGAAAGGCTGGTCCTCTTTCACTCTTATTTGGTGTTCTGCACTCTTTGCACAGCCTACATCCAGTTCACTGGTAGGAAAACAATTTTTCTTTCTCATTAGTAGCTTTCTAGCTCTGGTTATCCACTCAGGGGGCAAAAGGCCACCTCCTATATCAATATCTTCCAGCTTCAACCCATTGGCCCTGCTCTCATTCCTCGTCAACACAGAAGCAGGTAAGGGAGTGGCGGCATAAACATTTCCCAAATGCACTTGTGAACGCAGGACAATGGGAGTACTTCCTTCATTCTTCAACCCCCACAGGCAAAGTGTCATACGGTTGATTTAACTTGTCCACAGGCCAAACTTCTGGAACTAGTTCCAGCCTCAGTGGCAAGTCATTTTTTGAATCAGTTTCCATCATGAGATGAGAGGAAACTTTGTCCACACATCCTCACTTTGGCTCTCAAGCAGGTGACCTGACCAGGATGAATTATATGCTCTTTCCCAGACAGGGTCCACACATGACCAATTTTATCTTTCTTACTGTCCTTCTCCCTTTGAAGGGCACAAAAAGCTGGTCTCAGGAGAGGATGTAATGTTGGGTGTTCCTGGGTCAGCTGAGGCATCAACATTCTTCTGATGAGGTCAGTATTTGTCCCCACTAAAATAGATGCTGAATCCTTTCCTTTTGGCCTGGGGCACACAACAGCAAGAGTTTCAAAAACTTCTGTTGACCCAACAATTGAAGTGGAAAATTCTAACTTGAGTGAGACATAACCATCATAAGGGAACTTCGTGTCACTTAGCCCCCAGATCTCCAAATATTCTAACTTTTCAAGTGGCAAATGCTTTAGGCATTTTTGGTAGAAGTCTCTGTACAGAATGGTGATTTGTGCACCAGTATCCAACAGTGCTTTACTATACACCCATTCTGTTTTTACTGACATGATGGGGGACGGTCCCAGTAGGCCATCGGGTAGTTTCTGTTTCCGTTGTTGTTCAGCTGTATGGCAGTCAGCATGTAGTAGAGGTACAGCCGGTTGACGTCACCATTTTAATGGATAAGGTTCTTTCTTAGTAATGCTTTGCTGTCTCAGTTGCTGAGATTTTTGCTGAGATGGCTTTCCAATTCGGTTGTTCACCTCAGATGAGCTAGAAGTGTGCATAGTAGGTAATTTCTCTCCCCTGTTATGAGGGTTAGTGTGGAAAAAAGATCCAGGATGCTGTCTCTTGATGTTTGATTTTATAGAGCTCTTTGTAACTGGGCACTCAGCTGTCTCCTTCACTAAGGGCCTTTGAAGTTTCCCTGCATTGCACTAGCCAGTAATAGTTTGTTCACTTTTTTCAAGTTCTCTGCATTAGGACACTGTCACTTTACATGCCCTGTATCCCCACAGTGAAAAGAAAATCCGGTAGGAACTCTGAACATCGGCTGATTCATTTCCTTCCTGAGTCCCTTCGTGGAGGTTCTAGCCAATGTATTCCTCCCTTCAGCTAAAGTTACTATGTTTTTTTGCAATTCTGCAACTGTCTTGGTGACCTGAGCTATTGCGTCGGTTAGGGAAGACACTGCAACTCTGACACCTCTATATTGCGGACACCCTGGCCATGACTCCTGTTTGAGTAGTAAGCACAGCTATAAGCTCCTGCTTGTGTTCACTCACTGCTTTAATTGCTGTTGAACCTTGAGGTTTTGCTTCCAACAGGGCTTCCTCTTCCCTCACTTCTTTAACCAACTGAGAATATGTTAGAGTCTCTCCCTATTTCTCATCCTCAGTTTCCACATAATGGGGTTCATAGCTTGAGCTCCTTGTAAAATTTGTCCAATCCGTACTTGGTCAGCTACTTTAGGATCTACCCCCTTCTTTAGGATGATCTGGTGGAGCATTTTATCTAATCGCTTAATGTAATAAGATAGTTTCTCACCAACCTCTTGGTATGTATGTTCAAACTGATACAGTGGGTCCGCAGCCCTCTCGATCCTTCCAAAAACATTCTACAGTACTCCTAAATAGTCCTTGGCCATGCAATCTTGCTTACCCATCCTTAGGTTGCGTATGGTATCCGCAACTAATCCCTTTAGACTTTCAGCTGTCCGCTGCTTCTTCTGTGATCCTGGGATATCCCACTCCTCTAGGGCTTGTGAAGTCTGATCCATCCAAGATTCAAAATCTTCCTCTTCCTGAGGTGTGGGTTGTTTGCCAGAAAAGGGATGCAATTTGCAGTAGCCAAACCCAGTGAATGGCTGTGTAGGCTTTAAGCATTTTTCTACAAGACTTCCTAAAGCATTCAAAACTTCAGGCCCTATAGTATTTATGGGCAGTGAAGCTGCGGCTTCTGGTGTAAGGTTTTGGCCTACTTGGATAGCTTCTTTTGGGCTCATCTTGCTGCTGAAGTTGCTTTCCACATGTACAGGGGAATAGGGTGGAGTTCAAGGCAGTACAGGCAATCCCAGACGAGCCCCCAAATGTAGCGCACCCGCAGGTGTAGCTGAAGTAGATATGGTTTCCTTGCTACTTGACTCAACACCCCAAGGTGGCTAGTGATAACAGATTTTATTCTCGGTGACACTTTAGTTTTCAATGGCAATAGCACAACAACAAACAAATTATTTCAACAGTGCATCAGTTAGCAGTAAGGCAGAGTGAGATATGCATGTAATAAAACCATACATTTACCCCCTTCCCTAGAACCCAACAGAAAAGATCTTGTCATACAAACATGCACACAAAGGCAATATCAATGAGCAGTAAATCATTTATAATGCAGCAATACAAACACGGGAAAAAATGCAATGTCATTGAGGGGAAAAAAGGTTATAATACAGCAGTACAGATATGAAAAAAGATGCAATGTCATTGAGCAGTAAAGATTCTTGAAGGCAGCAGTACTAACACGAGCAAAATGCAATGTCACTGAACAATAAAGATTTATAATGCAACAATACAAGTATGAGAAAATGCAATGTCATTTAGCAATAAAGAGTCTTTAAGGAAACCCCCTAGATCAGTCTAAACAGACCAACTATGAGACACTCTACTGTACACTGTTCACTGGCCAGTGACTACTTACAGTCCTACTGCTGGCATGATGGGGCCCAAGGTTGGAGGTCATATGGATCCCAGCTATTTGTAATCCACAAAGCATTTAGAGGGGATCCACAGTCTTATAAAAGTATAAAAATGATGGCCAAAAGCCTCTCACCACTCAGTCGAGAATACCCCAATGAACAGGCACCGCAGTTCCTCCGACGAGAAAAATGGAAAATCACCCGCCAGAACTCTGATAGTCATCTATGGCATCTCTGCACTAGGCTCAAGGGAGCTCCTTTTCTTGCTGAATCATATGCAGGTGTGGAATTACTGGTTTCAGACTTCTCTCCTGAATCCACAAAATACCATCATGCAGGATTTCAGCAAGAGACAGACACAAACTGCTACCTCACTTCTCTGTCCCAAAATACTAGAAGAAAAAAATATCCAGTCATGCTGCAAGGCCTTTTTCCTTTCAGCTAGTCTTTCAGTCTTCCCTCCTTTAGCTAGTGTTCCAGTCTTCTCTCTTTTACTTTTGAAAATGTATTTTATATTCCTGAAAAGGAGCCCTACCTTGTGGTATAATGGAAAACTGCAGTCTATTACTTCTACAATTAAATACAGTGGGAGCTACAGATAGTCAGAGATATTTATGAGTTGTTTTCTAATTTTTGAGGCCTGACAAATAGTTGTGACAGTTTTTTTTCTGGTTAGACAGTTAATTTGTTGTCTGTCAGCATATGACAGTTTGTGGAAATTTTATTGGAGTTCTTTCTAAATCTGAGGACAGGAAGTGCCAGCCCTGTGATGTTAATGTTGTGTTGTTATTAAATAATTTTGTTTGGGAATAGTATGTTTGCTATGCCACTTATTAAAAGGAAAAATATCATGAGTACTAGAACAGATCCATGTAGTAAACCAGTAAAGAGGATTTCTTCCTCTTGACTTGATCATTACATTTGACTGAGAATGTAAGCTACTGACACAGTTTTCAAATTACTTTAACATATTCTGTCTCAATCCAAGGACAATGAGTTTCTTAGCAAGATTTGGTTGTTGACACTTTCAAAAGTCCTTGTGAGGTTGATAAATATATTCCCTGTTATCCTTCCCTTTTCCATGATGTGAAAATATTATGAGTGGCATTGTAATTAGCTGTCAAAGACATGTCTGGTTTTAAAACCATGTTGGACATTGAAAAATAAACCATGTTTGTTGAAATGTTTGAGTAATTAGTTATAAATGACTTTCTCGTTTTTTTTTTTTTTGGGTGGGGTACAGAGCTGAAATCGATATAATGTTGTATCGAAGGGGTGGATTTCTGCGGTAAAGAGATGACTAATGTTTAAATTGTGGTAGTAAAATATGTGCATTAAATGAGCTATTAAAAATGTGAGTTAAAGGCAAAAATGAATTATGAGTTGGTTAAAGCTATAATATGCATAAATATTCAAATATATGAGTTAAAGGCAAAAAGAATTATAGGTAGGTTAAAGGTATAACATGTATAAATATCCAAATGTGAGATAAGGCAAAAAGAATTACAGGGAGGGTAAAGGTATAATATGCATAAATATTCAAGTGTGAGTTAAAGACAAAATTGAATTATTGGTAGGTTAAAAATATAACATGCATGAATATTCACACTTCTTCAGAATGTTCTTGGCTGTCTGATTCAACTGTTCTACAAAAAATGCAAAAACCCAGACAGTCTAGAGTTTTCAGTGTGTGATACCTTAAACCTTCTATAATGAAGGTCTTTAGAACATCAGGTATTTCAGCTACATGGCTTCTTAATGACCATGACTTTTTTAGTATTTATGGCTATATTCAGGCCATGACTTTTTACTTTTTAAGTTGTTATGGCTATATTCAGGCCATTAAAATAAAACCCCAGTAGCCATGGACATGCATGTTTGGGCCATTTTACTGACCTAATCAGCACAGCCCATAGGATATATGCAATTGACCCCTTAAGTATGCCAGGTATTTCAGCTGTATGGCTTCCAAATACACATGACTTTATAAGTCTTTATAGCTACATTCAGGCCAGTAAAATCAAACCCCACTAGCCATAGACATGCATGCATAGATGTTAGTTGGGACATTTTGCAGGCACCTTAATGTTTATAGGCATCAACTGGGTGTGAAGATCCTCTGTTTCTGAAATACTGTCAATAAAAGGTCAAAACATGCATGACTACAGCTAGTGGAGTTTGGTTTTAATAGTTTGAATGTAGTCAGAAAGACTTAGAAAGTAAAAAGTGATGGGAATTCAGAAGCTGTACAGCTGAAACACTTGATATCCTTAACAAGTTATTTGCATACATCTCACTAGCCTCCATTACAGAAGTTTTAAAATATCACACAGTAAAAACTCTAGCTTGGTTGGATTTTTCTTGCAGTTTTTACCGAATGGTTTGCCTCTGTGAACTTTTTATTATTTGGCTTGGATTCATTTGTTCTACCTGTCCATCTTAATGGGTATATGTGAACTTGATACAGGTAGGCTCCAGTAGCTTTACAATGTTATGATGATATGGGCTAGTGCCAGCATAGTCAGCTAGAGTTCTGTACAGAATGATATGTCCTTTGAATAATAAACTGAGTTATACAAGATGCTTGTGTTACAAATGTATTAGAACTGTATGGCATTTAAACTGATTTGAACAAATGCTTACATTAAAAATATATTAGAACTGCATAGCATTTGAATATCAAACTGATTTGTACAGATGCTTATGTTACAAATGTATTCAAACTGTATGGCATTTGAAAATCAAAATGTGTTTGTAAAGTTGCTAGTGTTAAAAAAATTGTATCAGCAATGTGTCCTGCTGGAGAGAGAAGGAGTTTATGTGTGAGACTGTATGTATATATGTTAGCAAAAGACACTGGAAGAGAAGGGGTTAAACAGTTATGCCATAGAAGTGCTTATCTCACAGCTCTGAATAGGACCAGAGACAGCATGTTTGGAAGAAGCCTTTGTTCATTAGCTCAGTAAAAACAGTGGAAGCCCCAGGCACTGCAATAAACATTACAAAACTTTAGATATGCATCTTATCACATCTATGCTATCATCCTGTCTCAAGCTTCAAAGGAGAGTAGTGTGATAACCTAGAGGCAAGTGGCCAGATGAGTTCATTCTGCCAGCCATCTTGGAAATTTTAGATACTACAAAGAGAAATCTCTCAGTATTGAGTATTCTGTCTTGGGCCTGACAACAAGAAGGACCATTCACCACATCATCTGCCTTACTCTATTAAGTAAGTAGGGAATAGTAATGGTCCTAAATTCAGTCAGGAAAATATAGTGAAGCTTAGTTTAGATATTGTTTTTCATTATTTGGCTGAATCTGTCCACCAATGTTATATTTAATGTTTCTTGTGATTTGAACTCTGTGGTTTACTGCAAATATATATTCAGTATTTTCATGTTTTTTATTATTTATTATTAAATATATTTAAAATGTTTATTGTGGCTGGTCATGTTAGAAAGTACTTAACCTTTGGGAGTGCTTATATTTATTTGGTAACACTGTGTGGACCATTTCTGAAGGCCTAGCAGTCTTCATCAACCACTACCATTTATATTAGTATTAATATTACACAGTATAATTGGGCATCCTTTGGTAAGGGCCTTGATGTAGGTGATTGTGGAGTGTCTGTTAGCAGTGATAGCTACCTTATAGGCAGGTAAATCTGTGCCAGCCTTTCCCAGGTGTGTGTGTGTGTGTGTGTGTGTGTGTGTGTGTGTGTGTGTGTGTGTGTGTGTGTGTGTGTGTGTGTGTGTGTGTGCGCGCGCACGCACATGTGTGTGTGTGTGTGTGTGTGTGTGAAAAACCAAATCTCACACTGTGTGCATCCATTTCTTTGAGCAGGGACACAAAGAGGGTGCTGGAGGACTTGGCTTGGACATTCAGCTGAGGTCTTAACCCTGTAACTGTGCTAGTGGGGATCCTTATCAGGGCCCTGGAGGGAGACAGATATAATGAAATCCAGACTCCGAGCTGACTGCATTCCCTGTGTACTCTTAAGGGAAATTGTATTTGGTGCAGAGAGCTGCATGTGGAAATACTGAGTATATCCATTTGTAGAACAAGTTAACTTTTCCCACAGGTGTCAGTGGTGAGGGTTGAGGCTCCTTGATCATTGGCCCAGAGAAGGGTCATCACAAATGTCTTGAAATTCCTGACTAGCAAATCTTTGTCAGGTACAACTTGCCCTGATATCCAGTATCTTGAAAATACAGACATCAGATCTCTTAACTAATGACTAGGTAGTGACACCTCTCATTTGCATTACTGATGGTATTAGACAGCAATTCACATAAAGCAAAAATAAAAAGTGAAGATGCTTTTAAAAAAATAAGTAAATACCCAGTTTTAACCACTGTAATGAAAGAATTTTAAGTAGTATGTTTATTTTATTTTTATTCTGCTTTTTAAATATGGCACGGATTTTGCAATTCTCAAGTACTTTTTCAATTTGCACAGATGTATTTGACTAGTGTTCTACATTTCATGTTTTTCCATACAATATGTCATGCATAGTTGAGATTTCTGCAATTTAAAAGGAAACAAGCACTCCAGTAAAAATGGGACAGCAACTAGAAACTTGTTTAAAAGTCTTTTAATAAATAAGCAAGTAATAATAATAAGCACTTTCATCCCTGTTAAGTCAGGAACTTCATCAGACAATTAAAACCATTATTTATTTCTATTTAAACAAACCCATAGGCACACACACCCCAGCTCAAACAATCAAAAAGCAAAACATGTCCCCATTCATAAAATAAAAATCCTGTTTAAAGGTATCCTACATAAACAGCCTCCAGAATGCCTTCACAAATTAAAAACTTAAAATACTGACAAATAAATACAAAGCATTATAAAAAAAGGATGAAAAATTAAAAAAAAATTAAACTTAAATCAAGAAAAAAATAAATGATTTAATATACAATCATTATCTGTCCAGCGCTTTTAATTTCAGTAAACATGAGATAGATGCATATTCATACAAACTGGGCCATTGTGTCACATTCAAGCACATTTGCAACAGTAATTCTCATTTTTCCAGTAGGAGAGCCTATGCTCCACCTCTCTCATTCAATAACAAATCTTCAAGTATAATAAACTTAAAAAATGATCAGTTTTCTAGGTACAATGTTTTGCTAAAGCATTAGTAGCTTTTTTCAACTTAATATCCCTTAGGTGTTCATATAACCTATTCCTGAATTTTCTTTTGGTCTTCCTGACATAAAAAACAAAGGCACCTCATACATAGGGCACAATACACCACCCTCTCAGTGCTGCATGAATACTTCCCATGCAATCTAACTTCTATCTTATTAATCACAACTCACCTCAAGAATACAAGGACAATATGGGCAAGCTCCACATTTGTTCATTACTCCCTCAAAATAAGCCCTAGTACGTGATTCCAAAATATCTTTCAAGTTACTCCCTTTTTGATATACAATACAAGGCTTTTCTCCCAAAATATCCCTAATATATGTATCATTACTCAGAATTGCCCAATTTTTAAAAAGTATATCAGCAATCTGATAACTATTCCTATTAAAGGTAGTAATGAATGCATATTAAAATTTCCCATTACTGTCCTTATTCTTCTCATTTTAATGGGCCAAAATTGGCCCTCTTGAGGAGACTGGGGTGAAATAGCATCCAATAGGGAGAAAGTATCCCAGCTCCCATTTAACCACCTCTATCGTACCCCATTCACCAGGTTAAATGGGTAGCCCCTTTTGATGAACATATTCTTTAAACCTTCACAGTCATCCAAAAAAACATTAAAAGTACTACTCATATGAAATGCCCTTACAAATTGTCCTTTCACTACCTCTTGCTTTTGCTTAAATGGATGGGCACTGTCATAATGTAAAGGACTATTGGAGTATATTTCTTTTCTAATGATTCAAAATGCAAATACCTTATTCTGGGTATCCTTCATATGACACACACCCAGGTAAGAAATCCCCTCACTATTAACAGCACGTGTAAAATGCAAAATGGTCATCACACTATTTATATATTCCAAAAATCTTTCAATCTCCCTTTCAGGCCTATTCCATAAGAAAAAGATGTCATCCAAAAAGCAGGTATACATTTGGCAAAAGGCAAAATACTGTGAACCAAACAGGAATTTTTTTGCCCACTGTAACATGACGATATTTGCATAAAGACCCCCACATGCTGACCCCATAGCTACACCTTCCATCTGTAAATATAATTCCTTCTCAAATAATATAAAATTATTAGTTAATATTAGTTCAATAAGTTGTTCATAAGTATTAATCTGTTCCTGACGGAACGCTTTATCAAATAAATGTTCACACAACCATTTAACCCCAAGTCCATGGGGTATAACGGTATATAAATCCTTAATATCAGTTGTAATAAATATACCTAATTCATTATATTCCACAGAGTTTATCCTTTCAAGACAGTCCAATGAATCTTTACAAATATTAGGTTGTCTCATTACAAGACCCTTCAATTTAATATCCAGAACTTAGCTATAGGATGGGTAATGAACCCCTTTGCATCTACAATGGGCCGCATTGGAGGTTGATCAAGATTTTTATGGAGTTTAGGTAACCCAAAAATAACTGGTGTTTTTGGATGGGCCACATTCAAAAAATTATACTCATCCTTTGAAATATTCCTCTTAATAAATAAATCCTGCAAACAGCCCTTTACCTTCCTATATGCTCCATTTAATTCATTCAGTGAAGCTCTTATGTAAGAGTCACTCAACAATATTGCTCTCATCTTTTTAATGTAACCAGTACTATTCATAATCACAATACCTTCCCACTTATCAGGTTTTAAAATTCTAATACTTTTGTTATTTTTCAATATTTTTAATCTATTTAATTCTTCCTTTTTCAAGTTATTCACCCTATTATTAAATTTTAAATTATGAATATCTATATCACATAATTTCTCATATAGTTGTAAAATGGGTTGAACGGAGGGGGAGTTAAATTACTTGACATACTTAAGGGGTTAATGGTGGAATTCAAACCATAAAATAAAATTTTAAACTTGAGCTTCCTAGTAAAATGTTTCATATTGCTGAGGGTGTTGCCTTTATCCAAAGCTTTTTAAGGAATAAATGTCAAACCCTTAGAGAAAAGATCACAAACCAAAGTGTCATGTCAATCAACACAGATGAATAATTAAAAACTTTAAAGTATTTTTCAGTGTTTAAGTTAATAGTCACTGGGGGTAAACCACCATTATTATAGTCAATTTCAGTACATTGCATGTCATTATTTATCTCCTGCCCCAAAAATTGCCCCTCATATTCTCCTCTGGGGGTTTCTATAATTTAGCTAACATTTTGTCACAAAATGGCAAGAGGATATTTACTATGGCATGCTTAAATATCAGTTCATGTGCATGCAATAACTCATATCTAAATGGAAAATATGTCTCAAATAGAAGCTGTAGAGGCTTGATTCCTGTGGATTAGCTTGTCATGATGATATGAATGGTCTCTAATTTAAACATTCAGCTATTGCAAGTTCTCTTCTTTCTTTGGTAACTTACATGCAAACAATGATATTTTTACATCATTTTGTAAGACATCATCCTTGAATTCACTACCATGTTCAGAGTATCTGTACTGAATGTAAGGTTCTTTGAATTATACTTTATATGCATATCATAATCTGCATAGAGAATAACATTGTTTGCAGACATATGGGAACTTTGTGCAATGAATTCTTAAACTTTGAAGTGGTCTCCAGTCAGATTCCATTGTAAAATGTTTACTATGAATGTACCAGAGCTACGTTTCACATCCAAAGACTATTTCTAGCATTTCTTTCTCATATATATATATATATATATATATATATATATATATATATGTATATATATATATATATAAATATATATATATACATATATGTATATATGTATATATATATATATATATATATATATACATATATATATATATATATATATATATATATATATATATATATGTATATATATATATATATATATATATATGGGTCTACTTTGCTTGATCAAAATTTCAAAATCTCGAACAAGAAAAGTAGAAACCCACTTAAGCGAAAGTTTACTACATTGAAAGTGCACTTTCGCAAATGCCGATTCAGTAAAGCACATTACAGTGGGCATAAGGAAATATATCCTTTTCCCCACTGTAGTGAGATCTCGGAGTTAGTATATTTAAGTAGGGGGGCAAAATAGTCTTTAAAATGTTTTTTTTTTTTTGATTCGTTGAATCGGCTTTTGTGAAAGTGCACTTTCGATGTAGTGTACTTTCTCTTAAGTGGGTTTCTACGTTTCTTGTTCGAGATTTTGAAATTTTGATCAAGAAAAGTAAACCCCATATATAGGCAGATATATATATATATATATATATATATATATATATATATACATATATATGTGTATGTGTTTGTGTGTGTATATATACATATATATATATATATATATATATATATATATATATATATATATATACATATATGTGTGTGTGTGTGTGTGTGTGTGTGTGTGTGTGTGTGTGGGTGTGGGTGTGTGTGTGTGTGTGTGTGTGTGTGTGTGTGTGTGTGTGTGTGTGTGTGTATATATATATATATATATATATATATATATATATATATATATATATGGATCTCTGACAAGTGAGGAATTAACTTAGACAAATAATGTACTATTCCCAAGAAATATATCAAAGATTATTTTTCAACTAGTTTCTTTGTGTTTACAGGTAGACTCATCTTGTAAGCACCTGACTGAAGACTACTGAATGTTAAAAAATCCATATTCTTCAAAGAAATTAAACAAATTTGGCATTTGGATTAGGTGAATTTCATATCCTGAGATCTGGATCTGTCCTACAACTTAATTAGTCATCTCTCACATTCTTGCTTTGTAGCAATGTAGACTAGAACGTCATCTGCAGTACTCACTTCTCTATCTAGCCAATCTGTTATGGTAGCCACTGTTCTCTAGAGCACTTCTAGTGCTGTTAAAACCCCAAAGATAACCTCAATAATTGATAATACCCTACTGATAAATTAAAGTTGCAGAGCTTAGAAATGGCTTTAGGCTCCATATTGAAATGTCAACACTCACAAGTGCGAGCCCTTAAATGACAAAAAAAAGACCAAAAATCACATTACCCTTTGCAGGTGTAGGGAAAATGTCCCCACCCTCATCCCTCAGATTTATACATACAAACTCTGAGATCACCATACTTTGCAGAATAGGAAATATTCTGAGGAGCACAATCTGGGATAAGTGAGTCATTCCGTCTCATTATTACTGGATTCACATTAAGGAGTCATGGAATTTCAAAGAGTTACCCAACTACATCTAAAATGATCTATAAAAATTCCTGTTTATGAAATGGACTGAAAAGAATCAGGCATTAAGCTTAGCTGCAACTACCTCTTCAACAGCTTGAATTGGATAATGCTTCCTTTTGATTGATTTTAGTACTTTGCAAATTGTAGCATATTCTGAACAGGCACACATTCTGCTAGTTATGTCTGTTTTAACTGTGATTCGCAATGACTCCAAACAATTTACTTCTTTTTTGGTACTTGTCTTGAATGAAACAGAACCTATCATAATCCATGAATAATATAAACTGCCTCAGTTCATACATTAATGTGGTATTCATCCTGCAAATATCCTGACCCCCTAAAAAAAGTCAGTACACCTCTTGAAAATACGATGGCATGCCTCTTCAAAATATCATTCGTAACTAATATAACAGCTTATGTACTCCATAACTTATTTTCTGGTATTTATAAAGAAGTATTAATTGCAGACCCATTTTACCATATTTGATAGCCACACTGGGCGGTTAACCATAAGAATCTTGAATGCATGTAACTTTTGCTGAATCCTGTACTTTTTTTTCAACAATGGACTGTCCATATGCTGCATTAGATTTAGAATTGCTTAGACAATCAAGATCACTTTTGCTGCATCTGGTTTGCACACTGTCTCCCACATTCTCCATAGTTTTGTTTCATAGCCTGCCAATGCACAACTTCAGTAACAATAGACTGCACACCTTGACTGTACACTACATTCCTCTCACAACCCAGCAGAATGTAAATCAGTCTTTTTCATCTGCACTGCATGAAGTCTCCTTATTATGAGCAATGTGACACAAGTGTTTTGGTCCAGGATCTCTGACTGTTTTAGCTCAATTAGAAAAGTCAAGGTCTAATGCAATAGCTTGTTTCTTTTTTTTACATGTTTCAACCATATTCAAACCAGCAGCTTGAGTTTATATATAGAACAAGTCAGTAATATGCATAAAAAATTGTATGACTTATAATTTAAACTAAGCATTTTGTAGATTTTGAAATATATTTGCCTTTAATCCACAAATCTTTAGACCAGAATTCATTTTTTCTCTCATTCATATCTTGGATTATATGCAAATATTCACTCTAGCCATCACTGAATAAACTGAGACAGTGTTCCATGCATTGTATTCAAATAATGTACTTCAGTTGTATCCACAAGTATTTCTGCATGTTTTCTGTGTAATTTTTGCCCTATGCCTGTTATCCAACAAACCTCACCCAGACATGACCCATTTATTCTCTTAACTATGAATCTTATCCTGATTCAGAAAAAAAAGCTGCTGGTGGAAGCTGTCATACAGGCAGCAGTGAGATTATTTTTTGTATCACTGCCTCTGTCTCTATCATCTACTTGTTTACCATGAACAGCAGCAAACCTCAACATGCCCTAGTGAATCTGGCTTTTTCCCAGTACTAAGGCCAACAGGAGACTATGTCCCTTGGGCTCTGCCTGTTAGGGCATCAATCCCATCAGCAATTTGAGTCTGGCTTATCTTCACAGATTTAAACCTGAAACTGACCTTATCTCTCCAACCTTGTATGACAGGTATTCCTTGCAATCATAGGCTCACAGCATCTATGGGCAAAAGTAAAGGAAGCATTTCTCCCCTCCTCCTAACCTTATCATTATGCTGGTGGGTGACAATGGAACTACATCACCACGGGGTGCCCAATGCTCTCCCACTGATATGTGCGTACTCCCAAACACACATTCCTCTGAAAGCTATCATCACTGGTTTAAGTAATCAAACTTACTCCCATGGTCAATGACCTTCAGTGAAAACTTCCATTTGCACTGGATCACTTGGTGACTCAGGAAATACTGCACCACCCACTGGAACATGTGAGCTGACACTTTCCTCTTACTTCTATTCCCCATTGCCCTGGTCTTCCATCAACAAAGCCACCACTCAAACATAAGTCTTCTGGGTCACAGGATTTTATCCATCTCTACCACAGAGAAAAGGAAAATGTTTTTGCATCTAGCTGACGTTTTGTCTTTAGAACATTAATATTTTGCTACTTTTTTGTTTCTGTTCTTTACATACTGTGGAAAATGGCTTTTACATCCACAAAGCTTACATAGCCTACAGACTTGATTAACCTTTCCAGTGTGCTTTTTATGCCTTAATCTTTATTATTTTTCATAGGGTGCGGTTTCTGTCACCTCATTTATAACCATCACTGATATTGGATTGCATAAACCATCTTGGATGTCATTTGGCCACCTGCAGTTATGTTTTTATTTTATTATTTTAATATATTTAGGCTTCATTTTAGTTGCGCATAGCGCACACGCTTCATTTTCACATATTTGCAGCACTTTCATTAATCTTGCACACTTCTAAGTCTTCCATCATACCTTTAAGCTGCACAGTTGAGAGTTCACTCACTTTGCATACATTTATGGCTTTTTATGTTAAATTAGCTTATCTCTATAGTCTATGCCTTAGATGATCATTTCTGATTCCAGGTCTACAATATGTGAATCCGCAAAATCAGCAAATTCATTCGTGAGCTCTGTTCTTAAAATCAGTGACATAATCATCTACTCTCAGTTGAAACCATTGATTTTTAGTAAAAATAAATTAATAGATGCCTCACATATGTTAGTTTCTTTCGTATGGAATATGTTTGGAATTTGCTTTTTAAGGATGCATGCTTGCCTCTTTCTTCCCAAAAGTGAATGTGTTAAATTCCCTGATTGCTTCCACACCAGCAACATGAAATATGACACACTGATTTTTTTTTCAGTCTTATTCCCAAGGTCACTCACAATGAGATATAGCTCAAAACCTTGAAAACAAGGTGGCTTCCTTGCAGTTTCAGAGATGTTGGTCATTCTATGGTCGTCATCTCCTGCTAGAAAAATCAGAGACAAAGCAAAAAAAGCAAATATGTGTTGCTGGTTTAGTGGAATGCAAAAACAAGAAAAAAATAATGAGTGCACAAATGGCATCTCTTCTGTTTAATAAAAAAAGATATTTAGTGAAAGTGTTGTTAAAATATGAACAATTCGACTCCTGATAGAGTAGAATGGAGGGTAAAATCTTTCTGTGTTTATCTGTTAGCCTAGCCTCTTAGCATGTCTGATAACAGACTTGCATAATTCAACTTAAGAATCAGCGACACAGCCAAAAATAATCAGTGGACAAAGGTCCAAATCAGGGCATTTTTTTTTTAAATATCATTCAAATTCACTTTGAAAAGTTATTAAAACAAAAGATTTCATATTAGTATGCATTTTGTAAACAATAGGAAGTATAAAACTTTAATACCTGGCATTATTGTCCTACTATAATCCTGAGTGATTTATGACAAAACCAAAGTATTTATGAAGGGTGGGGAAAAACTATGAGACAAAAATCAGAAATGTTTGGCAAAACCTGATATATTTGAATGGTATGCAGGCTTGGGTGTAAGACAGGATGAAAATATAACAAGTCAGCTGTCAGATTTAACAAAATTTGCATCATCCAGAGGAAGTTAAATGCATTTACTTGTGATACCATATCAGATTTGTATGATTTCATTAAAACTATATAGTTCAGGATATTTAAGTAAAAGCCAGTAAGCTGCTGTCTTAAAGATATATCTAACTGTCAAGGTACACTGTAAGTGTGTCACCCCATAAATGGGCTTGAGATTCAGCTAAAAGCATCAGCTCTTTCTGCAATGAAGAATCCAGTGAAATTTCCTGCTCTGCTTAAATCATGGCTTGGAATCACAGGGTATGTCTCTAATTTAGACATGCTTAACCCTGTCTGTATGGGTCCATAATTCTTAATGCATCACTGATTTAGGGCAGTCTTAGTTAAACTATTTGCAAGTGTAATGGGTATCAGTTTCAAAACATTAAACAGATGGTCCTGAAAAAACTTCAAAATGTAATGCAGTTTTTAAGGTATAATGCAGAATATGTGAAGAAAAATGAAATAGTGTAAGAACAGTAAGATATGTAGTTACTTTGGCAGTAAGTAGACAGGTAACAAGTATAGGAATAAAAGGTTAGAGCCTTCCTACTATATCAGTATTATGTTTGTTGTACATTTCAATATATACTAAATTTACTAAATATATACTTGTGCTTTGACTCTTTATATTATGTACTGTAAAGAAGGAACAGTGTTTATCTGTCTGTTCTGTATGTCTCCTATAAATATTCACCTTTTACCCTACGTAGTATAAATATAACATGCTTGATATGGATTTTTTTATTTTAATCAGTTGTGTATCTTACTAGAGTATATATGTATATATATATATATATATATATATATATATATATATATATATATATATATACATATATATCTATATATATATATATATCTATATATATATATATATATATATATCTATGTATATATATATATATATATATATATATATATATATATATATATATATATAAATATCGCCCATATATTTTTCATTTGACCCAACTTCTGACAGAAAAAGGTCAGCTTTGTATCACTTGTTTACACACAAAGCTAACAATAAGTAAGATAAAATATCTGGTTTCTCTTAAGCACTACATTTTTTTGGTTAAGAGTACCAGCTAGACTGTGTAGTCTCCTCCAACAGTTATATGATGCAATTGTTTTCAGTAATTCTTTGCATGATACTCGATTTCTTGACTCTTCCATTAAAAATGGTATTCCTCATCATGACAGAATTGTTGCGGAATGGTCTGCACATTTTGCATGTTTTGCTCAGGATAGCTCCCCAAATGGTCATATATGTGGAGGTCTAACAACAAGTTGTTGTTACATAAATATAATTAAGACTTTAAAAAGAACTCTGGTTTTGTCATGAATGATTTGTATTCAGGTTGAACATTTTAATGAAGAAGGAAATAGAGCATATTGGTCACTTTCTGAAGCATCTTTGTTTTTCAATTAATTTCATTCCATGTTGGAGTCCACGCATGTTAAAATTGCAAGTGATTTTGCAAATAAATAAAGCTTATGGAATGCTGCATTATTTTCAGTTCACCATTTACCCATTTTTTTCCCTCTATAATCATGCACACAAAATTATGCATTTGCATGTACTGAGCAATGATTTACATATGGCATCAAAGCATTATGGGTAAAAAAACAACTGGCATCTTTAGAGAAGCAACTCACGACTACATCATCACATGTATTAATTTTAAGTGTGAGATGCTCCACCTGCAAGAAAGTACAGTTTTGTACCTACCATAAATGTAGATGTTCGAGTGCTAATACAGCTGCAGTAATCACAGATGGGTTTTCAGCCGTCAGGTGGTCCCTCGGTCGGCCGAATTCCAAAGTCTTGGTCCGGCGTCGGTTGTCGTCGCTTACTCTTCTGACGTCAGTAAGGCCAGAGTATATAAGACACAGCCGACGCCATGTTCTTCAGTCTTTCTTGCCCCAGATGTCAGGTGCCCCCAAAAGGAAGGCAATACATAAATAAGGCTTATCTACATATGCAAGCAATGCAATGTAATGTAAAATCAGTGTAAGCAAGCAAATAAAACATAGCAGGATAACCCAGTCAGGTGGTATGAAGAGGTTGTTAGGCCCCATGCCTTTACCAAGTGGGGAAGGAGGGAGGGAAACCTGTACTGCAGCTGTATTAGCACTCGAACATCTACATTTATGGTAAGTACAAAACTGTACTATGTTCATCGTGCATACAGCTGCAGTAATCACAGATGGGTAGAGTCCCAAAGCTATGCATAGGGTGGTAGGTACTATGAGGAACTGGGTTGAGCCAGAATGCCCTGCAAAACAGCAGTGGCAAAGCCTGCTCTTGTTCTGGAATATAAGGGTAGGTGGTAGTGTTTTGTGAAGGTATGTACAGAACTCCAAGTGGCTGCCTCCAAAATATCCTTAGTAGGAACACCTCTGAGGAAGGCTGTAGAGGTGGCTGTGGCCCTGGTGGAGTGAGATCTGATACCAGTAGGGACAGATTTCCCGTGATAGGAATAACAAAACCGTATGCAGTGGCCAATCCACTTGGAAATGGTCTGTTTGGTAACTGGTTTCCCTTGAGCCCCTACGGCATAGGACACAAAAAGTTGTTCTGATTTCCTGAAGGACTTTGTTCTGTCCAAATAATAACGTAGCTGCCTATGGATGTCTAAAGTGTGAAGCAGCCTCTCCCCTTTGTTTTGAGGGTTAGGATAAAAGGTAGGTAGGTGTATGGCTTGATTTAAGGCTACTCTGGATACCACTTTTGGCATAAAAGATAGATTGGTACGAAGGGAAACCCTGTCCTGATGGAAGATGAGGAAGGGCTGCATCGCCATGAGGGCCTGTAGTTCAGAAACCCTACGAGCTGAAGTGATGGCCAGAAGGAAAGCTGTTTTCCAGGACAAATGTTGCAGATCTGTTGAGGCAGCAGGTTCAAAGGGAGGCAATGTTCATTTTTCTAGTATGTAATTAAGGTCCGAGGCTGGTATTGGTTGCTTCCTTGGAGGTCTTATATTCTTAGCCCCTCTGAGGAACTGTCGTAAGAGTGGGTGAGAGAATAAAGGAGGATCCGTGTTGAATTCTGCAGAAATGGCTGAGGCATGTATTTTTATAGAAGAAAATGAAAGTCCACTGTTCAGTAGTTCAGCTAGGTACTGTAAAACCTGAGGCAAGTTCAATTTTCTAGGGTCCTGGCCTCTTTTCTCATTCCAACAGCAAAACCGCTTCCATTTTGCGGAGTAAGCTTTTCTAGTAGATGGTCTTTTGGCCTCCAAAATGACATCCTGCACCTCCTTGGAGAGTAGGGACTGTTGTGGTGTCAAGGAATTTTCCATGCAGCGAGGTTGAGTGTTTTCAGCTGACTGTGAAGAGTTTTGTAGCTGTTCTGAGTCAGTAGGAGAGGCATTAGAGGCAGGGACCAGGGAGGAGTATGTGTTAGGCTCCTCAGGAGTGGATACCAGTGTTGCCTTGGCCAATCTGGAGCAATCAGTATCATCCTCGGTTTGTCTGTTCTTGCTTTCAAAAGCACCTTGGGCAGAGGTGGGAATGCATAAACTGTCCATGCTGTCCAACTGAATGAAAGGGCGTCCACTTTCCAGGCCTTTGGATGAAAGGTCCTTGAACAAAACTTTTTCAGTTGATGGTTCCTGTGGGAGGCAAAAAGATCTATGTCTGGCCTCCCCCACGCTTGGATTATCTCTGTAAACACCTGAGGATGTAACTTCCATTCATGTGGATTTGTCATATTTCTGCTTAGAGTGTCTGCCAGTGTGCTTTCCAGTCCTGGTAAGTATTGTGCTTGAAGTTCGATTTGTCTTTCCAGAGCCAAGTTCCAAAGAGTCATGGCTAGTCTGCACAAGGGGTATGAATGTGTTCCTCCTTGTTTGTTTATGTACCACATTACTGTGGTGTTGTCTGTTCTTATCAGTAATTGTCCTGGATGCAGGAAGTCCTTGAAAGCTGTAATTGCATTTATTACTGCTAGCATTTCTTTTTGATTGATGTGAAGGTGCTTTTCCTTTTGGGACCATCTGCCCTGAATGCACCTGTCCTTCATGTGCGCCCCCCAGGCATAATCTGAGGCGTCTGTGGTTATGACTTGTTTTGCTTGAGGCTTGCAGAATGGAAGGCCTGTGTTTACTTGACATGCTTGGGCCCACCATAGAAATTCCTTTTGCAAACATGGAATTATTGGTATAATTGCTTCCAAACTGTGACTGTGTTGAGACCATAGATTTTTTAGGTACCATTGAAGTTTCCTCATATGCAGCTTTACACATGGGATTAGAAGAATGCAAGATACCATGAATCCCAGAGCCTGCAGGATTTTCCTTGCAGTAAGCCTGGTACTTTTTGCTAGTGTTTTGAAGTACTGAGATAGTTGCCCTTGTTTTTCTGGCGTAAGATATGCCATCTGGGTGTTTGTGTCCAAGTTGGCACCCAGGAAGGTTATTTTCTGAGGTGGTGTTAGTCTTGATTTCTCCTTGTTGATGGTATATCCCAGAGAAAGCAGTAACCGTGTCACATATGCCAGATGTTCCAGTAGTATGCGTTTGCTGTCCGCTTGGATCAGGCAGTCATCCAGATAAGGGTAAATTTGTATCCCTTGAAGTCTGCAGTAGGCAATCACTGATGCCAGGCACTTTGTGAATACTCTGGGCGCAGTAGATAAGCCAAAGGGCAATGCAGAGAATTGATAGTGGATTGAACCTGCAAGAAATCTGAGGTATCTTCTGCAACTTTGTCTGATTGGGACATGCAGGTATGCCTCCTTGAGGTCCAATGTTACCAGCCAAAACTCCTTGCCCAGCATGGGAAGAAGTTGCTGTAATGTGAGCATCTTGAATTTTGGCACGAGTAGGAATGTGTTTAGGATGGATAAGTCCAAAATGGGTCTCCAGTCGGTTCCTTTTCTTGGTACCAGAAAAAGTCTTGAATAAAAACCTTGACCTTGTTGGTGTGTAGGTACCTTTTGTATAGCTCTCATGTTTAGGAGCTTTGAAATTTGCAGTTGTGCCTCTGCCCTTTGATTTTGTGGCAGGTTTGGCATGCCTCTCATTTTTGGAAGAGTGTGAAATTGAAATTTGTAGCCTCTGTTTATAATGTCCAGTATCCATTTGTCTGTTGTGACAATATGCCAATTGCTTGCAAATAATGCTAGTTTCCCTCCCAAAGGTGCTGTCAGCTGAGACTTGCTTGGCATGGAAATGAGGAAGTCATTGGGTTTGCTTCCTGTATTGTTGTGCACTGTCTTTACCACCTCTTGGTGCTGGAGATTGCCATTGTCTGCCTCTATATGATCCTTGTGATTGCCCTCTGCCCCTTGTGCATCTGTATCTACCTCTTTGGGGCTTGTCAGTGGCTGGAAAGGACCAGTTTTTTGAAGGCCAATTTCTGCTAAAACGTGGTGGTTGGACCTGTAAGAAAGCCTTGACAGTTTGCATAGATTTGGCTTTTTCTTCCATTTTCCGTAGTATGTCCTCAGCATTAGTACCAAATAGTACATCCTTTTGTAAAGGAGCATCAAGAAGTTTAGCTTTCACATGATCAGGTAAATTTTGTTCCCTAAGCCAGGCATGTCTGTGAATGACTGATCCTGTAGCAGCCGCTCTACTGGAAGCCTCTAGGGCATCATAACCACATTGTAAGGTGTGTTTACCCACTTGCTCCGCACTATGCATCATATCCTGTAACTCTTTTAAATCTGGTTGTTCAGGTTGAGACATTTTGTTCCGTAATTGTGATAACAGGTACTGTTGATATTTAATCATATGAAACTGACAGTTTAAGGTCCTCATGGCTAGGGTGGCCGAGGTATATACCTTTTTACCCCACCTTTGTAGAGATCTGGATTCCCTTTCTGCAGGTAGTGGATTCTTGGCAGTGGAGGCCTTTAATCCCTTGGGGCCTTGTGAAATGGTTTCAGGGTCAGCATTATGGCCTTTGTAGAGAAATTGGTGAGAGCTGGGTACTCTGTAATACCTATCAGGTTTTACTGGTGCAGGAGGCAGAGAATCAGGGTTAAGGCAAGCCTCCGAATAGACATCATCCAGTACATCCAAAACAGGGGGTATAGCCAGAGGTCTGTGCTGAGGTAACCAAAGAAATTCCCTAAGTCTTTTCTTTGAATCTGAAAAGTCTTGGCCTTCCCAATGGAAGTGTTCCCTCAAAGTGTGCAAGGTTTCCCCAAAAGAAAAATCCTCAGGGGGGGGATACAGAAGGAATGGACTGTTCTGCATCCGAATCCTCAAAAGGGGAGTAAGAGTGTTCCTCTGCATCAGAATGTTCTGATAAAATGGATCCCTGATCAGAAAAGGGAGATTCTTCCTCCACTCTGGGTCTCTTGTCAGGAGGGGGCTGAGAACCTCTGATAAGAGTAATTAAATCCTCAGCCATTTTAAGCATCTGTTTCTTAGGCATGGGTCCAGGAGAGGGGCCCTGTGCAACAGGCCTCGTGGGATGCCTGGCTGCTTTGGATTTAGTAAAAGCCTTTATTGAAAAAGAAGATGAGGGCCTAAATACACCATGGGTGGAGGTGGACCTGTCCACATTAGTAGGCTCGACATAAGCAGGGGCTTCGGTTGTAGTCTGGGAAAGGGCTGAGGACCCAGCGGTCTCGGGTACAGAGAACACCGCCAAAGGAGTGTCGTCGGTAGTCAGGGACTGCAAAGGTGTCTCGCTGAGAACCGGACCACGTGTAGCCTGTTTTGGCATGGTGTCGGCGGGGACCGCGGGTCTCGCGTGTCGGTCCTTTTCCTTGCATTTTTTGGACAAAACGGTAGTCGGAGTGTCCGACGACATCTTATAATCAAAAGCTTTACCAAAGTAGTGTTGGGCGAACTCCGCCCGACGCTTGATAGTGCGTTTATTGAAGGTAGCGCAAAAGCGACAGCCCGAGACGTCGTGGTCTGGGCCCAAACAAGGTATGCAACGGGAATGGAAATCCTTATGCGGTATTTGCTTCCCACAAGAAATACAATTATTAACTTTTTCTGACATCGGTCTGAGGCAAGAAAAGTTTCCCCAACGGGGTACTTAGCTTTAAAGAAGACTTCGGCTCCAATTTTTTTTTTTTTTTTTTTTTTTCGTAATTCAGGAGCTGGCCGACCGGCACTTGCGAACTGCTTCTGCTTCGGGCACCGCGCGGCAAAAAAGACTGAAGAACATGGCGTCGGCTGTGTCTTATATACTCTGGCCTTACTGACGTCAGAAGAGTAAGCGAAGACAACCGACGCCGGACCAAGACTTTGGAAATCGGCCGACCGAGGGACCGCCTGACGGCTGAAAACCCATCTGTGATTACTGCAGCTGTATGCACGATGAACATCTAGTTGGCATCTTACTTTCCTAGAAAGTAAGATACTGCAATTGTTTGATTTAGCATGGAAATGCAATAGCTTATGCATTAGTTTAGGTAGTGAGGCACTGTGGGTTCTGTCTTTTGTGATGTCATGGCAGGGATTTTCAGTCTTTGAGAAAAAATTCAGGGGGCCATTCTTATCAACAAAATGTAATGCATAAACAACACACTTTTTGCATCAAAAACTGTACATTTTGGCATGGTATAAGGTAAGGAGGTTATATCCAGCTCCAAAGGTCTGTTTCTTAGACTTAACCTAAGAACAGGTCCAATACACTTTAACTTCATGAAAAATGTATATTGTAAATAGTTTTGTTACAATTTGTTTTGTTTACATGACTTCCAGTTCCATTATATATAAAATGTAATAAAATTAGATTTGAAATATATATATATATATATATATATATATATATATATATATATATATATATATATATATATATATTATTTATTTTATATTTGTTGACCGGGCTGGTCCAACTGGATATATGTCCATTTTCAGTGGAGGCCTGGAGAGAAAAGCTCTGCACATCAGAACAGTATTACAGAAACACAGGTGCAATAGCAAGTTTAGACAAATTATAACAGTACATTACATATTAGTTTATGAGCAAGGAAAAAAAATACATTCCTAGTTACAAAAAATACATTCCTAGTTACATAAGTATGGATATACATTAGAAAATATACAAAGGTAAGTGAAATAGGCACTTTTAAACTAAAAGGATTACACACACATTATTGTTAGTAAACTATTAATGAAATTGGGTGAGTGAGAGGATTAGTGTCTGGAGAGAAGGGAGGTAGTTAGCCTGGCTTTGCACAGGGGCATAGCCAGTGTGATTTAAGGTATGCTTTGAGTTTGGTTGTAAATAGGGTAGTTGTAGGTAGGGAGGTTAGGTCGTTAGGGAGGGTGTTCCATGTTTTACCCACTGTGTTAGAGAATAGTGAGTCTCCGGCTAGATTGTTGGTTTTACCTATCTGTACTAATAATTTATTTGAAGACCGCAGGGTCTTTAGGTTATTGTAGGGGGTGATTAGGTTAGTGAGTATTGGAGTATTTGTAGGTTGATACAGAATCTTATGGGCAATAGTTAGTTGGTTCAATAGAATAAGATTTGACAACTCTAACCATCTGAGTTGATAAAGATTATTGCAATGATGGGTTCTATACGTAGACCCAGTAGCAAATCTGGCAATATTATTGTAGGAAATAGCCAGCTTGTTGATATTGCTTTTACATAGTTTAGTATAGATAGGGGATGCATATAGTAGGGTTGAGATTAAGTGGGTGTGGGCAATGGTGGTCCTAGCTAGTGGAGTCAGAAAGGGTTTGATCCTGTAGAGGGATCCTAGTTTCTTGTTTACTGTTTTTATCGAGTTGTTAATATGGGGCTCAAAGGTAAGGTTGTTGTCAATTAGTACTCCAAGTAGTTTTGTGGTAGAATCGGGAGATATAATTGTACCATTGCTAGATGTGACAGTGAAGTGTAGTGGCGAGGCTCTGCAGGTGGGAGTGAATAGTAGCATTTTTGTTTTGTTTGGGTTCAGGATGAGACATTGGTGAAGAAGCCAATTCTCAACTCTGCTAAACACATCTTGGGTTAGGGACTAAAGTTGCGATGGGTGAAGAGGCTGAGCATATTATTTGGAATCATCCTCATATTGGATACAGGTAGCTTGAGGTAATACAGAGTATAGGTCACTAGTAAAAATAGAAAAGAGGAGAGGACCCAATATAGAGCCTTGAGGGACACCAAGGGCAACTGGGAGGTGGGAAGACAAATTATTCTCCCATAATACAGCCTGTTGCCTGTTATTTAAATAGGATTGGAACCACTGTATAGCTAGTGGATCCAGTGAGAAGTTTCTAAGTATGTTTATGAGTAGCAGGTGATTGACCATGTTGAAGGCTTTTGACAGCTCAATGAAGAGGGCTGAGGATAGAGTGTCATTATTACGATTTTTATTAATACAGTAGGTGAAGGATAAGAGAGCAGAGGTGGTGCTATGAAATGGTCTGAAGCCATCTTGGCAGGTAGCTAGTAGGTTGTTTTCTAGTAGGTGGTTTAATAGTTGCTTATGAATGCACTTTTCCATGATTTTTGCCAGTGGGGATAATATGACTATAGGCCTATAGTTCGAAAAATCTTTGGAATTACCACCTTTATGCAGGGGGATGATATGTGAGATTTTCCAGATTGATGGAATAGTTCCTTCAGAAATAGTTCTGTTAATGAGGATGGATATGGGGTAAGCTATAGCTTTAGTGGCTTTTTGCAGGTATTCTGCAGGTAGTTGATCTGCAGAGAGAGTGGTGGGTTTAAGTTTCTGAATAAAGGTGCAGACAAAGGATGTAGGAAAAGGTTGAAATTGAAATAGTGGGGGGCTGTTAGGGATATCAGTGAACGAAGATGTAGTGTTAGGGCATAGTTGATTGGCCAAAGATTGAATGGTGTCTGTGAAAAAAGTGTTAAAAGCATTGGCAATTTGGATAGGGCTGTTGAGATTAGACCTGTGAGGGTAGGTGTAATAGAGCGACCTGGGTATAAAAGTTTATTGATACCACACCAGAATTTTTGAGGTTTATTTTGGTGGGTTTGTTGGAGATGACAGTAAAAGGTTTTTTTTTGTCTGTCAATATGGCTTTTTTAGTTTCATTTTTAATTGTCTAAACTTTAGTTGATCTGTTGGACTTTTGGTTGTGCGCCACCTAGCCCAGAGTTTGTTTCCATGGACGATATTTTGTTTTGTAGTTTTGGAGAGCCATGGGGCTGGTTTAGACCTGCTTCTTATTATTCATGTTGGGGCATGGTAGTCTAGGATGGTTACAAATTTATAATTAAAGTAGTTAACGGCGTCTTCTAATGGCAGGTGTTTCAGGAGTGACCAGTTGCAGGCTAAGAGTTCTTGTTGAAAGCTGTCGGGGTTAAAATTTTTATTAGACCTTGTTTTTTTTTTATAAATGGTGGGGTTTGGGATGTCACTCTTATACCTGATTAACACTCTTATACCTGATTAAGAAGGTGAGTGAGTGATCACTTATATCATCAGGGAGGGTACCTACTTTGTAAGATTGGTGATGACTATCTGTGAGGATCCAATCTAGGGTGCTGTGATTGTTATTATGTTTATTGGTTCTAGTGGGGGCTGTAATAGTTTCCATAAAACCATGTAGGTTGATATGGGTAGAAGGCTGTTGAGATGTACAACTCATCCAGTTTATATTAAAGTCGCCAAGAATTATGGTTTCTTGAGGGTAGGTGGTGGATAGCCAACTTAGGATGGCCTCTAAGGTGTTGATATTATTGCCTGGGGGAAGGTAGATACAGATTATATAGATGGATTTACATTTGTTGAGTTGAATTTTGGAGATAAGAATTTCTGCGTTGCTAGTTAGAGGAGGTTTAGAGTCTATGAAGGTGACTTGTAATTCAGATTTATATAAAATAGCTACACCTCCACCTTTTTTAGAGTTGCGGTCAAGTCGCAGGATACTGTAACCTGGGGGCCTAGAGCCACAGTAGGAGTGAGCCCAAGGAGAACAATCAGTGGAGAGCTGATTGTTAAGGTAATTGAAGGTGGAGAAGGTGGGAGGTGAGAGTCTTGATAGTGGGGATAGAGGGAGGGTAGCTAACTGATACAGAGTAAGAAGGTAGAGGGACATAGTGGGAGTATAACTCTACAAGCTAGAAATATCTAGAAGAAGGTCACCATCTAGTGGCCAAAAGCTGTATAGCTACTATAGTTTCTTTTTGGGAGGTAGCAGGTCTTTGAGGGGAAGGATATAATATATTTACAAGGGTATAGGAGGGGAGGTAGGCTAAGAATAACAAAAAAGAAGGTTACGGCTGCTGGCCGCCCTAGCAGTGGAGTACTTTAAGACCTACAGTAATTTATACAATGTTGCTTCCACAGACGGAAGTTATATAACACGTACTTTCTTCACTTGTATTGTCCATGAGGGGCTGTCGCTCAGGGCGGGAGAAGATTCAATTCCTTAGTTTAGGGTGAAGACGGCAATTATAAGATGGTTTAAAGTTGTTGGCCAATAAGACAGGGCAGTTCCACAGCTTTAGTGCCATACCAGCAGGTAGGGCAATTCCTTCACTTGTATTGTCCTTGAGGGGCTGTTGCTCAGGGCAGGAGAAGATTCAGTTCCTTAGTTTAGGGTAACAATGGCAATTATAAGATGGTTTAAGGATGTTGGCCAATAAGACAGGGCAGTTCCACAGCTTTAGTGCCGTACGAGCAGGTGGGGCAATTTCTTCACTTGTATTGTCCTTGAGAGGCTGTTGCTCAGGGCGGGAGAAGATTAAATTCCTTAGTTTAGGGTGAAGATGGCAAATATAAGATGGTCTAAGGTTGTTGGCCAATAAGACAGGGCAGTTCCACAGCTTTAGTGCCGTACGAGCAGGTAGGGCAATTTATTCACTTGAATTGTCCTTGAGGGACTGCTGCTCAGGGCGGGAGAAGATTCAATTCCTTAGTTTAGGGTGAAGACAGCAATTATAAGATGGCTTAAGGTTGTTGGCCAATAAGACAGGGCAGTTCCACAGCTTTAGTGCCATATTAGCAGGTAGGGAAAACAAAGTCTGTACACCGGAGCTGGGGACGCACAGCAGCCAAGGGATATACATATATGGTAGGCCCACACATTAGCAGGTACATAGGCTAAAATATATTGTTTCAATTTAAGCCGGCAGCAGGCCACATATAATGGTGCCCATTGCTGTGTGTTGCATGTGATATTGGATGTACCTTGGAGCCACAAATGGAGACCCCCCCCAATCCTAACCCCCCAGATCATAGCTGAGAAGGAGTGCAACACTGCATATTTGTTGACACTGAACATTGTCAAATATGTTTGAAATCCTATAGGAAGGCTGCATTTGTTGTTACAGTATACACAAGAGATATGCATCCAGGATTTTGTGATATGCAGCATATTACACAATATAGTAGCATGTAAGCAGATACAACATTAGAAAATCATAGTACTGCCTGAAGGAACTGTTGCAGTTGCAGTGGATGAGGAGCTGGGTACACAGCCGTTAAAGGAACTGGCTGCCACAGCATCCTATTGAAGGCAGAGCCAGATGCAATATACTACTATGGGCCATGATACAGAAATCAATGAATAAAAACTGATGCATACCTCATCAACCTAGGCTATGCATTACAATGTACTGCCTGGCCATGCTTGGTATCAGACATTAACTTATACATACATTCAGGAGAATAGGTAGGCAATGTCATTATCATTTGTCATAGTAAAGTGGGCCTCAGTGGCAGGCAATTATGTGTAGTGGATGTGGTAGCTACACAGGTGGAAAGTAAGTTGAGATAGCCAGTATTCACATTCTTCAGTGACAGCGTGGAACTGCCATGGCACAGATTTTGGTAGTGAGTACTGTGTGGGACTACAGGTTCAGGTCTGGATGTGCTCTACATTAAAGGATGGTGTAGCACTTTGGGAATGTACATGGAAACCCTGATGTGGCATCCCATGCTTTGAGCTAGTAGATAGAAAGCTCCATGACCTGGACAATGGCTATGGTTAGACATAGCACTCAGTCAGTCAGCAGTAGATAGGGACAGTATAGAACTGCTTGAACTAGAGTAGACAGCCAGGTGAGCATTTCAGATGTAGAGCCTAAGAAGTGCCATTTGCCATGACCAGATGTGGAGGCTGCTGGGGCCACGGCTGACAGATATGTGGTCTCTAGAACAGTATGTGACATCTGTATAAGCCTAGACTGAGAATGCCACTCCTTGCATATGGACCCTTGCACATAGCCAGTTTGGTCTTCATTGGTTGCAACAATGGATGTACACATGCCCTGAACAGTCCCTTTACACTAGGTCACTTTGTGGGTCCTGCAGATCATCTCACAGTTCACACACTTATTATACATCCTCGCACAGGCCACAAAGCATGTTCTCAACCTCTACCATCGTATGGAGAGTGGCTGTCTATGCTTGAATAGCTGACCTACATATCTGTTGAATGATACCAAGTGTAGTAGTCAGATCAAAGAAAAACCTGGAGTTATGGTGGAGATGCCCACTAACATGTCTCTCCTCCATTGTGTGTCCATGCAAATCGAAGGCAATGCATCTGTTGAGTATCACCTGTGGTGGTAATGATCCCTTTGTAGCCTGGAAAAACTAGATGATGCATTTCTAACAGTATTAATGTATAATCTGACTGTGCCATGTGCACACTGCAATCATTGTCAGTCACAGATGACATACTGATATCCGGCATGCTTTGCCCCTGCTGTGCTGGACTTTTCAGCAGTGGAATTATGAAAGCATAATGATAACATACCATTAGCAGTGCTGGAATATATGTCTCACTACCACCCATGTAACACATACTGGTTCAGGAAAGTTCAGAGAACAGCATATTGGTACATACATACCTTGTGGTACAGGGTACTGCAGCTGTAGCTTTGATGTATCAAGAGGAGAGATATGCTGAGGTGTTGTGCTGAATAAGTCCTTCTCATAAGTGGGTCAGTGTACAACATAGAAATGCACCTGCTATTACTAATTACTAACCTGGGGCTTCCTCTTTATTGACCTGGAGAATTAGCACCCAGCCCAGCTCCCACATTCAAGCCACTAGCAATTATGAGGGTTTATTCACCCACCCTAAGCCGGTATACCAGGGGCACTTCCAACTCTGTCAGCCATTTTTGTGTTGGTGGTTCACCTCTAGCAGTAGACTTGTGCCTGGTGCCTTGGACTTGGTAAACAGTATAGCAGCAAATAGCAGCCATATCTATAGCCTATCCCATTTCCATCCTGATAAACAGAACCATAATCGAAGGCAACATCCCAACTATCTGGAAAGTCTCTCACATTATCCCCCTGCATAAAGATGGTAACTCTAACGAATTTTCTAATTACTGCCCCATTGTCTTACTTTCTCCTCTGGCAAAAATAATGGAAAAATGCATCCACAGTCAACTACTAGACCACCTAATCCAAAATAACTTACTTTCTAAATGTCAACACACATTCAGGCCATTCCACAATACTACCACTGTCCTCTTATCCTTTTCTGACTGCATTAATAAAAACAGTAACAACAATATTCTTTCCTCTGCACTCTTTATCGAGCTCTCAAAAGCATTTGATATGGTTAACCACCAGATATTTATCAATATCCTCAAATCCCTTTCACTAGATGCATTAGCTATAAAATGGTTCCAATCCTACTTAGATAACAGACAGCAGGCTGTGCTATAGGACAACAATCTATCTACCCATCTCCCCATTACCCTTGCTGTCCCTCAAGGCTCCATATTAGGACCTTTTCTATTCTCTATTTTTATTAATGACCTTCACTCTGTAATTCCTCAATCAACCTGTATACAATATGCTGATGATTCCACATTGATATGCTCAGCCATTTCTACATCTGAACTACAGTACCTAACCCAAAATGTGGTTAATACAGTAGAACAATGGTTTACACAGTGCTGCCTCCTCTTGAACCCCAAAAAAACAAAACTTTTGCTCTTCACCCCTACCTAGAAGTCTTCCCCAGTAGATTTCACTGTCATATCTAATAATGGTACTCTCATATCTCCAGATCCAACTACCAAACTCCTTGGAATAACAATAGACAACAACCTTAACTATGACACTCACAATAACAACACAATTAAAACCGTAAATAGAAAATTGGGCTCCCTTTATCATTTATTACCCCAGCAGCCAGAACAACTATAGCTCACACCCATCTAATCTCTACACTTCTTTATGCCTCACCTATTTATAGTAATCTGTCAAAACATAACCCCAACAAACTTGAAACATCCTACAATTTTTTTTCCAGATTTGCCACTGGCAATCCTTTTAGAACCCACCACTGTTGCAATTTAAAGCAGCTAGGATGGCTTGAGCTTCAAAATCAGCTGAAATTTCACCAACTTACCATTGCACAGAAGACCTTTTACCAACCTACTAATACTCCAGTACTTTCTACACTCATAACCCCCTACAAAAATCTTAATACCTTACGACCTTCAAATAAAATACTTGTTTGTATAAGTAAATCCAGCAACCTGGCCGGAGACTCTCTGTTCTCTAACACTGTTGGAAAAAATTGGAACCTACTTCCCAGTGAACTTGCATCATTGCCCTCATTATCACCTTTCAAATATAAACTGAAATTATACCTTACAACACACCGTTTATGCCCCTGTACTAACCCCAACTAACTTCCTCTATCTATTACTAGCTACTGCTTCCCAGTACTTCTCTGTACTATGTTTCCTGGTTAACAAAGCAAACTTTATCTTGTAGATAATACCAATGTGTGTAGTGTTTTCACTAATATTGTTTGTTACATGTATGTGCGTTATATTAGTGATGGACTTGTTGAATGAGCTGTAATCATGTGTTACATTATGTAATGCATCAACATTTTACTAGAGTTATGTTCTTGGAGCTTTTCTCCCCGGGCCTCTACTGAAAATGGACATATATCCAGTTAGACTAGCCCGGTCAACAAATGTAAAATAAATAAAATAAAGTATCACAAGGGTGACCATGTGATGCAGCTGTTCTGGTGTTCTATTATGGCAACCCACAGCACTGACATCATGCACCACTCCATGCCACATCTGCTCTTGGAAACCCTTGTATATTTTTCTTTTCTCCAGGGTATACATGCTAGATATGTGTAGGGCCAGCTGCAGCATTTCAGATTCCTGGACAGTGAACTTTTTCCAGCCTTTGTCACTCTCATGTGTCCAAGACAAAGCATGCACATTTGTGGATTGCACATGTGGATCATTGTACATGTGCATGACTGTTCTTGTCTGACTCATATGTATTTGAACTGTCTCTTCCCTCCATTTGGTAGCCAAATACTTGTCTGCTGTCATGCTGTAACTGTTTCACCCTGTTCCATAATGGCAACAGCAATGGGCGTGTTAATACTACCCACCATCCTGAATCACTCATATATATATATATGTGCTTTATTCCCTGTAGCACTTCTTGAACTCTGTACACTTTGGCCACAATTTGGGCACCACTCAACAGGACATTTACATGTCATACTGTTATTCGGTGATTCCTGGCATAGTGAGCCCACAGTCAGCTGAGCATGTACATGGTTTGCCTTGTGCTGTGTTCTCTGTCAGGATGACCCCCCCCCCATGAGATATGTACCTGTCATACATTTGTGTTAGGCTCATGCTACCCTGAGATTCCCTCCCTCATGAGCTGGACATTTACTTTCATACCATTGTGTTGTTTCTTCTGTTATGGTTATCCCCCCATCATTACACATTTACCAGTCAGGCACTTGTGATGTGTTCCCTGCCAAAGTGAGCCCCCTAGGATGAATATGTAATTGCATGGCCTGTTGCTGCATTCTCTCTCATGTTGAGGCTCACCAGCCAGACAATTACCAGTCATACCCTTCTGCTATATTACTTTACCCATAACTAGTGGTTCCTCACTGTCCCTGTTGCTGGTGTCCATCATAGGTTCTCAGTACAGTGCAAAGGTACATTTCCAGTATCTTGCCTTCTTTCAGTACATTATGTATATATACATATATACATACATACATACACACATATCTATATCTATATCTATATATATATATCCATACATCACATCAGTTTAAAGTTTATGCCAATGAAGTCTCATTCTTGACTTGCTAATCTTAAAACAGTCTTCTGAAATAAGAAAAACACTCTTTGTTTACTGTGCTAAAATGAGCCTCATAGTATATTAATATTGCTAATAAGAACATTTAGTATGATCATCTCTGAATTGCTAGCATACTGCTTGTTTTATCACACAAAAACAGCATTAGCATGCTCCTTCCTACCAGTTCTGGAGATAATGGAATGGTGTGTTTGCAGAAAGCTCATGCAGTACACCTTAGAAGTTCATAGCACGATGTTTGTGGCCAGTTTCTATGCCCAGCTCAAGGTATGCTTTGAGGTAGTGATCCCCAACAGTCACAAACACAATGCCACATTCAAAAATAAGCTGCGATGCCTAAATAGTAAGAGGGAGAAACTCATCGCTGAAAGAGCAAACTTAATACTCAAACCTCTTAGGTGAGCTCAAAAAGATCGCAAATAACAGAAACAAAATCAAATTATCCAAAAGCAAGTATGAACTAGTAATTGTAACTTATTCTAATGACAACCAATTGCTTCTAAGGTTTCTAACATTGCATTCTTTAGCTATGTTAGAAACCTTAGAAACAATGCCTAGCAATGCATTGTGCTAATGCATAGTAACAACACATACTCATGTTGACATAGCCAAGATAAAAGCAAAAAATTAGCTCAAACTTTACTCCTGAGATCTCTTCTCCAAGGTCAAAAGCAGTAGCACCTTGGGTCCTGGTAATGTGCCAGGTTGCCTCTTTGTCAGCACCAAGCACTGTTTCATAGGTTTACAACTAATGCCACCGGGCCCATACTAGAGGTGCGGAGGACTGCTGTAGTCATCCATTTCCTCAAGGGAGGACCCACTACTGACTCCTGTAATTATAGCTCTGTAAGCCTTACCAACCTCATCTGTAAAGCAATTGAATACATCATTATGCAACTTCTTAACAAGGACAGTTTGAGTTTATAGTCCCTTGACTCAAGTCAGTCTGGATTTGTTAAAGGCAGATTGTGCCTCCTGGACCTAGTGGACATCTTTGAGCAAGCCACTGATACACTAGAAGCAGGAAGATCAGTTCACACTGCCTATCTGGACTTGGCCATGATTTTTGATACAATCCAACATTTTGGCATTATCACTAAACTAATCAAGCTAAATAAAAAATCCTAAGTTGGTGTCTGGATATTAAATCAGCTTACTGATAGTACCCAATTCATCAGAGATGAAGGCATGCTTTCATCAAAAAAAGTAGCAATCTGTGGTGTCCTCTTGGGATCAGTTATAGGGCCAGTTCTCTTTGGTATTTACTTCTCTGATGTCAAGGTTGACATCAAAGGCCTGAGGATGACTGCAAACTTAGAGCTGCCATCAACTCCTTATCTTATCCCTGATTCTGCAGGACAGCCCAACAAATGGAGATAAGTGTCACCTGGACTGTAGAACAGAATGTGTGTATTTTCAGATGTAAGCATGTGCATATAAATAGTGGGATTCACTTTATAATTTCGAAATACTGAAATAGCGAATTTCAGTATTTGAAATCATAAAGTCGAACGTTCATAATCCTGACAGCACACAATCACGAAACACACAATCACGAACACATGCACACCATACACCACACAACACATACATCGTCCAACCCACACTACAACAAACAAAACACACACAAACACAAAAACACAAACAAACCTACACTAAGCAGAGGGGCAAGCACCCCTGCACCCCCACCCCCCTACTTATATATACTAACTCCAAGATCACACAAACAGACACAAAAAAGAAACACACACACACATTTCACAGTCCCTCGCACACACACAAACATCACACATATACATACATCAACACATCCAACACTTACACACATTCAGACACACTCAAACTCCCACACAAAACCCTTACAAAACACTCGCTTACCTTCAATTGCACCTACATCCATACATGATACACTCCCAACACCGCACACCACGTACCGTAAGTCATAACCACAAATTCGAGATATTCAAATTCGCGATTATGCACTTTCACGATTTTGAGTTTTCGACTTTATGATTTCAAAATACTGAAATTCGGTATTTCATTATTTCACAATTATAACGTGAACCCAAATAGTGACCATGTGCAGGCAGCAATGCCATTTTGAGGGAACAAACGCAAATCAAAAAACCAGCACAAAGGTAAACCGTTGGAAGGTAAAACACAAAATACGAACCACAAAATTCCAAATAATGGACACATTGAATCCAATAAACTAAGTACAACAAGAGTAGTTTACTAATTTGACAAAGCGTTTGGGGAAAACCCTTCTGTAGTATGTATATATCATATTTACAACCCACACCCACACTCCATTTAAATAACATGCATTAAGACACAGCCCAATCAAAACCTGTTTCATATTAAACAATTAGACCACTTAAAATTTAAAAACATATATAGCAACCTACCTAAAAACTTCATTAATACCTTTTCAAATAACATACTTAGTTGCAAAAGATATAGAAACATATATTCCCTAAAATACATAACTAAAACGATAAAAAATGAGGTATAAAAAATAAATCCGTATGAATGAAAAATTGCATACATAGAAAAGCTAAGAATCATTTAGCAAACGTTTGTTTCCTTCTAAGCACAGGTTTAATATTAACCACTGTATTTAGGCCTGGTTTATGATCTGCATTTAATACTATTATCCAATCGTATCACATATTTCAAGATCGGTGGGGCAGTGGTGCAGCGGTTAATGCTGTCGCCTCATAGCAAGAGGTTCTCTGGTTCGATTCTCGGCCAGGGAGCCTTCTGTGTGGAGTTTGCATGTTCTCCCTGTGTTCGCGTGGGTTTCCTCCGGGTACTCCGGTTTCCTCCCACATTTTAAAGACATGCGTCTGGAGGATTTCTCCCCGGGCCTCCGCTGAAAACAGGATCTGTGGAACCTATTGGACTTTCCCGGGTCAACAAATGTTAAATAAAAATACAAAAAAAATAAAATTATTCAAGTCACCTCCAGTCCTATTTTTGGACCTAATATCTATAACTCTAAAGCAAAAACCATGTTCCTGCCCCTTCTCTTCTATATGTTTGGCAAGTGCATTTGTGCTTACATTTCTCCTTATTTCTGATTTGTGTTCAATGATCCTATCTTTTAACCGCCTACTGCATTTGCCTATACCGAAAGCAGAATATAATATTATAAGTATCATATGTAGCATATTTATTAAATATGAACTGCCTTCCTTTAATTGGATGTATAAATATACTACTATTTTCAATATCTTTATAGCACATACAGTTATAGCAAAGATATGTACCTACTTTATTGTTCTGTTTTAAGCAATAGTGCATTATATCCTTATAACACAAGCGAGACTTCAAGTTCAGGTGGTTTTTATATGCAAAGCAAGGTTTTTCACCTGCAATTTTCCTAATTTCAAGGATAGCCATAAGAATATTCCAATTTTTCTCTATAATATTTTTAATTGCATTTGATTTCCTATTATATGTAGTTATAGCGTTTATATCACTTTATCGAAAGATGAAAATAGCGAACACTATTTAATCTGCCCCAAAACATCTAAACATGAAAATATTGAACATTCAGAACACATTCAAAACACATACACACAACACAAGCACATCAAACAAATAGCAACCACACACATACACTTAAATTCCTACATCTAACGCTACACTAAACTAAACATACACTATCTACCCACTTACCTTAACCCAAACTCTGACCCTAAGATCCGTCACTATCACACACTCACCTAACCATGCCCTACCCCTAACTCACTTAAACTGCCCCTAACCCTAAAGTCTGTCACTATCGCATACACGCCTAACCCGCGCCCTAACCCTAACTCACTTAACCTGCCTCTAACCCTAACGTACAAACAATCGCACACTTACCTGAACCCAACACGTAACTTTCCACCACAGGGCTAAGAATAGCGAAGCCACAGAAATGGCCAACCAAATTCTTTCCTGATGAAAGAATTCGCTGTTCTGCAGCTTTGCTATTCTTAGCGTTCGCTGAATAGTGTTCAATATCAGAACATTCGAAGTTTTAATACTTCGATGTTCTGATATACACCCTAGTTATATGCCTTGTATGATTAACTTCCATATCATGTAAAGTATTAGCAACATCCTTAAACCCGGCTGAGAAATATGGCTTAGCTGTGCCTCATCTCATATCTATAATCATATCTATAATTTCAATTTGTGCCTGTTGTAACATTCCTGTATCATAACCTTGTCCCTTAAATTTCATAAGCATTTCTTGCATCTGATTGAGGCATTGCATATTATCTGTATTAAGATGACTAGTTCATAATAATTGGCTCTTCACTACAGTTCTAAATATGTGTACATGCATGCTACTCTTATATATATATTTATTTGCTTGCGCATCTTTTCTGTATACCATAGTGGTCATTTCATTCTCAGGTTCCCCCTGAAAGCTTTGTGGAATTAATAAACTCCACTTGTAAGTCATTTATTGGGCTCAACATGTCCGTTATTTGGAATTTTGTTTTTCATATTTAGAGAGAACAGCCAGAGTGTTAACATGTGTGAGTGTGGTAATCAGTCTGTTTATAAGTTTATATTCAAGTTACAAAACCTCATTCATGATGTGTTTGTGTGTAATAAAGCTGCTTGTACTGAACACACAACCATCTGTCTGTTTTATCCTGACCGGATGAGTGACATGGTGTCAGAATTGGGATTGAGAGAGCAACTTCTTCAAGCCATGTACAGAGTTGAAGGTGAAGGCAGATTGAGCTGGTGGAGTGAAACAGAGCTCAGACAAACAAAAAAGGCCGGAAATGAACTTAAGGTAACCAAAACTTGCACAAATGATTTATTTGGCAAAAAAAAATGAAACAGAGCATTTGTGAGGCAGAAAACACATCATTAATCAAATAAGTACCACCGAACGTATTATTAATCAAATGAAAGGCAGAAAACACATTATTAATTAAACAAAATGCTGATATCTGATAAAACTAGCAGAAATATTCATATGGTGCTCAGAATCACCTTTGGTTTGTATAACGAGCATGTTTAAAGTAAAACGGGCACAAGAAAAGTATAATGAGCATGATAAGAGATTAAATGGGCATAATGAGTACAATAAAAGGGCAAATTAAGCTTAAAGAACAAGGCAACTGAATGATTTTTAGTAAAAGACCACGATCATAGGTTCATATGTTCATGGGTGTGTACTAGGCTAATGGCCCTGGAGCCTTTACAAGCCTAGCCCGTAGAAGTGCCCTGGCATTGTGCTGCCCGATGTTAGTTCCCAGTGCCTCTATCAAGTAGAGCCATTGGAGAGATCTCCGGGATGAACTTTCTATTAGCCATCCACTCATCAAGATTTCTCTTGAACAGGGTCAGCGAGGTACTCTACTTGGCATGTATGGGAAGTCTATTCCAGAGAATGGGCAGTCTGTGGGTGAGGAACCTGTCCCTCCAACATGTTCTGTTGATTGTGCTAATGAGGTTGAGGTCTCTGGAGTGCGTGGTGCAGAGGGATTGGGATTTCTTTAGATGTAGCATTTCTGACAGAGCTGGGTCAGAGATGGCTTTGTAAGTCAAGCAGAAATCACCTCTAAACAGGCGATATGAGACAGAGAATAGCTGGAGACTTTTGACTCTGTCCGTGTAGGACTTGTGTTTAATGCCTAGGATCCTCTTTGTGAGGTACTTCTGTGGCCTCTCCAGCTGTTGCAGGTGTCTAGTGACACACATGCAAAATGGGGCATTGTACTCAATGATTGGTCTAATAAGGGAAGAATAGAGAAAGACGATGACCTCTTTCTTCCTGAATGCAAAACTCTTGGTAATGAGATGTGCCACATAGAAGGACTTTCTGACCACAGTGGCAATGTGGTGGTCAAAAGAGAGGTTGCTGTCAACCTACATCCCCAGATCTCTTATAACGCCTCAGTGTTCAGTGGGCTACCATCGATGTGGGAATTAGCGGGAACTGAGTTTTTACCAAAGGGGATGACAATGCATTTTTTGGAATTAAGCTTAAGGCCATGTTTGGGCACAAACTACTATTTCACATTGGCCGAAGCCATTCAAAGCATAACTAGAGTTTTTCGAAGTATCTCAGAGTGTGTAAAGTGTTTGCAGAGTGTATGCTTTATTAAGGTGCAATTATTTCAAAGAGTTTGCTGTGTGCAAAGTACAGTTATATTGCAAAGTGCAGTCAAAATACAGCCATTTCGAAAAGATTATTGTGCTGTGTGTATTTATTCACAGAGTGCTGCCATTTCAAAGAAAGCGTTTCTTACACTGAACAGAGTTATTTCGCAAACTACAGCCATTTTGAAAGGTTCTTGTGCTGTGTACAGTTTTATTTGCAAAGTGCATTCATTTCAAAGTGTTTTTTACCCTGAGCTTTTTCCATGTGCACAGTTTATTCACAAAGTACAGTCATTATGAAGTATTTCTTACACACTGATAAGGAGTGGTTTCACAAAGTACAGTGATTTTAAAGTGTTCTTGTGCTATGGAGACTTATTTGGCAAAGTGCAGTTATTTCAAAGAATCTGTTGTGCTACTGGGAATAATTACAAGTTCTGGCATGTTTATATGTGTGTATGTTCATACATTATTCTAAGCACCTTCACTACTGTGTGTCAATATGGCAGAGGCATTTCACAGACTAAGTCCACTTGTGTTTGATCATAATATAGCAGAGCATTGGAGAGTATTTAAGCAGGAATACAATATTTTCTTACAGGCAGCTTTTTCTGACAAAGATGTACACAAAAGGGCATTCATTTTGCTTAACTTAGCTGGGTCAGAGGCCATTTGTGTATGCACCAGAGGTATATGCAGGAGAGGGGGGAAAACTGCCATACTGTGGTACCGGCTGAATCAAGAGAGGGCTCTGAGTGCTTGAAATGTAAATTTAGAGAAAGCTTGTTGCTTATGGAGGTGAAGAGATGCAAACCGAAGGCTCAGTAGTGCTTTTATGCTATTCATCTGGGAACAGTTACAGCTTGCAAATTTATGAAGTCAAAAGACCTGTGCAGTCATTATTAGGTTTCAGAGACAGTTTGAGAATGAAACTGCTTTCTTTTACCAGAGAAGTACATCATGTAAGCACATGTGCCCGTTCTAGCTTTACTGACACTATTTTCTCAGAGTATGCTGATGTTTTCAATGACAAGCTAGGCAAATTTCCAGTTGTGTACTCCATAAAAGTAGACCCAGAGGTCAGTCCAGTGGTCAGACCAGCAAGGAGAGTTCCAATAGCTATGCAGGACAAAGTCAAGGTCCAGTTAGACAAAATGGTGCAGCAAGGTGTGAGTTGCCCAGTCACAGAACCAACAGAGTGGGTATCTTCCATGGTAGCTGTTCATAAGAAAAATTACGATGAAATTAGAATATGCATTGATCCAACAGACTTGAACAAGGCATTAAAGAGACCTCATCATCCTATATGTACAGATGAGGAGATTGCTGCTTTTATGCCAAATGCCACTGTTTTTTCTGTCTTAGATGCAAAGAGTTCATTTTGTCAAGTAATGCTTAACCACAAATCTTCACAACTGACTACATTCAGTACCCCATTTGGTAGATACAGATTCTTCAGGATGCCTTTTGGAATAAATTCTGCCAGTAAAGTCTTTCAGTGTGCAATGGAGAAATTTTCTTCGGGTTACCCATGTGCTATAATGCTTGATGATTTACTGGTTGGAGGTAATGGTGAAGCAGAACATGACAGAAACCTCAGGAAAGTTCTGGACAGAGTGCGTGAAGTGAACTTAAATCTCAGTCCTCTGAAATGTAAATTCAGGCTACAAAAAGTTACTTATGTAGGTCATTTATTTACCAGTACAGGCTTATGACCGGACCTTTCTAAACAAGCAGTTATTCTTGAGATGCCAGCTCCGGAAAATGTCCAAGCCTTACAGAGTTTTCTTGGTAAGGTTAACTATTTGGGCAAATTTATCCCTGACAACACCAGAGAGCATTTGATAACCTCAAACAGCAAATTGCCAACCTGCCTATATTGAGATACTATGGTGTCCACAAACCAGTAGTTATTCCTGTGCTGTTTCAAAGTTCAGTCTTGGTGCAGTTATTCATCAAGAGAGCAGACCTGCTGCCTATGCATCTAGACCTCTTACCCAAACTGAAATGCAGTATGTTCAAATTGAGAAGGAACTTTTGGCAATTGTGTTTGCATGTTTGAAGTTCCATGATTATATTTATGGCCGAGCTATCCAAACTGAAACAGATAATCAACCTCTAGTCACTATTTTAAAGAAGCCTATGCATTCAGCTCCCACAAGACTACCAAGAATGAGGCTCAGATTATAAACGTACAATTTCAAAATGGTTTATACAAAAGTTAACCTTCTTTATCTGGCTGATACCTTATCCAGATCACCTTAAATACCATGGAACAGTTGATGCAGAGAACTTTGGCTTTGATGTCATGGAAGTGCATAATTTTTCTACCACAAGACTGGATGAGCTGAGAGATCATATAAAGACTGATCCGATTTTGCAAAGGCTCAACCACTTCATCAATGTAGAATGGCTGTCAAAGCAAACCAGAAGTGCAACCTTACTTTCCATACAGAGATGAGATGCTGTTGGAAGATGGTATTGTTTTCATAGGTCATAAAGTTATTGTTCCTACTTCCTTACATGAATACAATGAGATTTTGCATTGTGGCCATCCAGGTTCCGATTCTACCAAAAAAAGGATGAGAGGACTAGTATTTTGGCCTTTTCTATCAAAGGACATTGATAAAGTGCTTTCTTCCTGTTCAGTATGCAACAGAACTAAGACACTTTTGGCAAAAGAGCAACCTCAGCTAACCCATTTTCCTGAACTATCTTGGTCAACAGTAGTCACTGATATATTTGAGTGGAACAATCAGCATTGCTTAGTGTTGGCAGACTCTTATTGAAACTGGTTTGATATTGACTTGCTACCTGACCTGATGTCCAGTGCTGTTATTACTAAGATAAAATGTCATTTCTCAGTAATATAGTAGTCCACACAAAGTTTTTTTCTGACAACAGTACCCGGTTTATCAGTCAATTGCTCCAGAGATTTGCAAAAGAGTGGGACTTTATCCATGTTAGTAGTAGTCCTGAATACCCATAGTCAAACGGCCCTGCTGAACATGTAGTACAGAGTGCAAAGCAATTACTAGAGAATAAATAAGAAACAACCTCAGTTACTCACAGCAGGATAAGAAAAAAAATGTATTATGTTAGCGCTTTCACGGTATTCACGGCTTCATCAGACATACATTCTCTTAAATAACAGAAGCATTTAAAACCATATCAATTAATGGCATCACAAATCAATTAACAAATTAAAAGCACATTGTCAAGCACTTAAAACATTTTTTAAAAACTATTTTAAAAATAACAGTTTAGTGTTTCATCATACTTTAATGCTTCAAATGTCTCTCTTTTAAAAAGGGTTTGAGGGAGACTTTGGCATTCAGTCCCGGAGGTCTGTCTGCCTGAAGTTTAATTATCCAATTTTGCTCTTCCACTTCAGTTTTGATTTTAAAGTCTCCTCCACTTATACCTTCAGCTAACACTTCTAATACAAAGAAACTAAAGCTATGATTCATTCCTTCTTTTAAAATATGTTGCGCCAAGGCACTAGTTTCTTTTGTGTTCCGTACATCCCAGTAGTGCTCAAGCATCCTGTCTTACAGCATACGACTGGTTTTACCAATGTAGTATGCATAGCATATCTTACAGAAACTGAAATAAACCACATTTTTTGTCCTGCAATCAGCGTAAAAATTAAAATCAATGTTAAAGTGCAATTTAGGGTGTTGATAGGATTCACCAATATATACATATTTACATGCACTACAATTTCTACATTTATGTGTACCAATTCTTTCTGAAGGAATTCCTTGGTTCTTATTCAGATTTTAGCAAAGATGCTTTTTAAGGGATGTGTTGTTCTTAAATGAAAAGCACAGTGTTTCACCTATCACATTTTCAAATTCATCTACAGTTCTTAGAATGTTCCAATTAGCTTTCGCAATATCACATATACTGTTAATATCACTGGAGTATGGCAGTGTGACCCTAAAATCACCAGGCTTCACATTTGGTTTTGAGTTTATTTCAAGTGGAGTCTCTTCTCCATAATATGGCCTGCCTCTATTCTGCCTTTCTCTCCAGGCTTCTGTGATATAGCTATCTATCTCTGCTGTTTTGTAGCCCCTACTAAGGAATTCGGCTTTAAGATTTGATAATGCCCTTACCAGGTCAACATCATCATTGAAAAGCCTCATTGTTCTGAAGACCTGCCCCTTCAAGACATTTTTCTTTACATGTCGAGGTTGCATACTACTATTATGTAGGATGTTATTCCACCTAACCGGCTTCCTATAGAGGCCTGTGTGCACTGTATGTAGTTCCCCTCTACTAATCTTCACATCCAAGAAATCAATGTCACTATAGGAATATTTATGTGTAAATTTAAGGAAACTAGTAGTGGTATGCAGATATGCAATAAAGTCATTCAGATGTTCAGTAGTGCAATCCTACAACAAAAAGACATCATCTACAAAGCGTGTACAATTCTCAGTAAATGTGTTGTTATATAAAACATAGTCCATTTCCCATTGAATTAAGCAAAGATTGGCGTAGCTGTTCGCACATGGTGTGCCCATAGCTACGCCAACCCTCTGCAGGTAAAACTCATTATTGAATTTAAAAACATTGTTGTCAAGTATTAATTTTAACAGCATACAGATAAGAGAAACCTTCCTGTCATTCCAATCCTTACTGTTCAGAAACTTCCTGATACTAGATGTTCCCCAATCATAGCTGCAGAGGGTTGGCATAGCTATGGGCATTATCACATGTTGTTTGGGCTGCTGTCATCACTGCAAGTTACATACATGAAATGCAGTTTTGAAAGTTATTGAAGACGAGAACCAAATGATGCTACTAAGATTTATGTTTCACCTGCTTTTGTAAGATTAGCACATGTTGCGTGTGATTTTTTTAAATTGCATTGACAGAGTAAATGTCTAAAATAGTTTCTGTATGTTTTGTTTCTTATAAGGCGAGTTTAGAAATGTTAGGTCTCCGAATGCTTTTTATTTAGCTCGTGTTTGTCACATTGTTTTATTGTGTTGATTGGGACAGGTTGATCAGTTATAAAAGTTGTACTGTCACTTGAAAGAGTCTCTCAGATCATAACCATGCTTTGGCTCTTATGTTCGGTATGTGGACCTGTGTGACTGGAAAGAGCAAAGTTCTTGGGCTGGGAGCTAAGCCAGTATATAATCGTGTCTTTTGGGTACTGGAAAAATTCATGCTAATGCAAAAGCTGTAATGCCTTTAACTTTCTAAGTTTCTTAAGAGCAATATTTAAAATGTGTCCCTATTTTGGGACTTTGTCCCTCCACTATTTGTGACTTTGTCCAGATTTTTTGCTGTAAGTGGTTGAGAGGTATGTGATATATTATCTTCCAGAGATCCCCCACAGCAAATAATCTTAAGTTGGTGGGTTACTTCTCATTACATCTTTCCTCTACACTTTGAAACAAAGCCCCCATGTGCAATGTGTGCTTAAAATAATGGCTCATTGACAATTTTACTGCATTTTCTTAAAAAAGAAAACAAGCAAGTGGGACAGCATCATTGTGAAGCAGAATCTGGAGTACTTGTGAGGCAATATTCACACTCATACAGTACACAGACGATTCAACCCTAATATGTGCAGCTCCTGCTCTTCAACAACTAGAACAAATAACACAACAGTCATTTACAGTTGTAGAATCCTGGCTAACTAATGCACAACTAATACAGAACTCCAAGAAAACTAAACTCATCCTGTTTCACCCTACAAGAGCCCAGACACCCCCCCCCCTCAAAATTACCTCTGCCAATAACACCATCATAACTCCAGTTACTAATACAAAGTTATTAGGAGTTACAATTGACCAGAACATGATATTTAACATTCATATAGCCCAAGCCATAAAAAAGAACACAAAAAACTAGGTTGCCTCTACAGGAGCAAACACTATCTCGCCATTGATACCAGGGCCATAAGTGCCAGAACCCACCTTATCTCAGCATTATTATATGCATCCCCTATCTTCACCAACCTAAGAAAATCAGATATAACTAAGCTAGAAACTTGTTATAATAAAATTGCAAAGTTTGCTACAGGCTCCAACTATAGATCCCATCATTGACACTCTCTCACTTTCATGGCTTGAATTCCCCTCGCTACTAAAATACAACCAACTCAAAATGTCCCACCAAATAATTAACCAGCCTGAAAAAACACCAGCCATAAATAACTTACTGTCGCACTACTCTAATAATTGGACTCTTAACTCTAGCAACAAGCATTAATAAAAATAACAAAAAGCAAAATCTATGCTGGAGAATCCCTCTGCACGCCAAAACCTGCAATGCCCTATCACTAAACATTAAATTCACCACCAACACATTTCAATTCAAAATAGTACTAAAAGCTCACCTATCTGCTACATGGATCTGCCCATGTACTCTACTGAACCTGGCTAAATAACTGACTTGGACTAAACCAAACCACCTAACTGACTTCATCACTATCTAATTTACTCTGAGCTCACTAGGTGGTACCCTAACTAACTGACAATTGTACTAATCTCTTCTACACTCTCATTAAACAGTTTCTTTAGCATATCTTTCATTTCAAACTTGTATATATTGTCCAGTGCTGTAAATACTGTATAAAGAACTATATCTTCAATCTTTATGTATGTATGCTATTTGGACCTTCCAATTGCAATATTGGACTATTAATGTTTTAATCTCTTTATAAATTGTGTAACTTTGTAATTTTTAGAAATGCTTTGTATTCTCTGCATGTCTTAGAGCTTTTCTCCGTGGGCCTCCATTGAAAATGGACTTGTTCTGCAGTCAGACTTTCCCAGTAAACTCATGTAAAATAAAATAAATAAATAACAAACATTCAACTTATAACTGTTAATATCTGCTCCATAATGCTGTATATCATCACCCTCAACTGCCCTAAAGAAAAAACAGGAAGTTTTGTATTATTGTTTCTTCTTCTTCTCATAAATAAAATAAAAAGCAGACGGAAGCACATGCTCTGAATTGCACAAACATGTCAGGATACTAAAAAAGTCTGCAGTAGCAGCTGTGAGTATGGCAGCAAAGTAGCAAATGGTGTTGGATACAAATTGTTGATCTCAATCTGATCTGTGTCTAAACAAAATGTCACACTTCTTCCATTATTATAGGTTCATAGGTTCACAAGTGTGTACTAGGCTAAAGGCCCTGGAGCCTTTACAAGCCTAGCCCATATGATTACCCTAGCATCGTGCCACCCGACCTTAGTCCCCAGTGCCTCTGTTGAGTAGGGCCACTGGATTAATCCCATCCACTCTTCAAGATTTCTCTGTCTGACATGTATGGGAAGTGTATTCCATAGAATGGGCAGTCTCTGGGTTATGAACCTGTCCCTCCAGCATGTTCTGTTTATTGTAGTAATGAGGTAGAGGTCTCTGGAGCATGTGCTGTGGAGGGATTGGGATTTCTTTCGAAATATATTTCTTTATTTATAGTATTATATTTAATAATATAATAATAATATAATATTATTAATTATAATAATATAATAAAATGTTATAAACAAATATGTATTTGTTTGTTAATCTGGATAATATAAAACTGGACTGATGCTCAAAAGGTTCAGTTGCAATACAGCTGCCACTATAGCCTGGATATTCTTTCTGTAGCATCCCCAGGCTAAAAGAAGAAACAGACTCCACTGTTATTGTCAGTTGCATATTTCTGTCTGATTACTCTAGAGTCAGCCGTTCAATCCTGACTTCTGCTCAGTATCTCGCACATTCTCTACTCCCCTCTATGCAGGTTTAGTCTGGTTGTTTCCTTTGTGTATTCTGTTGAAATATGCAACAAGGTGTGTCTATGCTGGACTTCTATAATTTTTTTAATAGGGTAGGCAACACTGTGGGGCTTTAAAACAACATAATAAGGATATGTTCATTTTTGAAAAAAGTGTGGGTCATTGTACTTTGTTGGAAAAACAAGGACATAGTGTAGCGGTGTGAAGGTTGCCAGAGTGAAGGAAGTATCAGTAGTTTGCATGCAAAGTATAACGACAATAGTGTGATATTAAAGTGGCTGAAGTAGTCAGGACTATGGGGAAACAGTTTCATTAGCAAAAATTCAGTAACCAAGATGGACAGAATAGAGTTGAGTATATGGCACTTGCACTGTACAATTCAGCGATACAGAAAGCTTATCAACAAACAATGTGAATTATGTGATAGCAGCTTTAAGGCAGAACATTGTCAGGTGTGGGTGTAGCAAAATTACTGCCAAGGCAGTGGCAGTAGTAGGGCTGGAGTGTGAAGAGGTATGTTGGTATCCCACAATACCATCGGGTGGGCAGGATTACAGAATTATGTATGCAAATTTTATTTTAATCAGTATCCATATTTTTGTCCAGTTGTACCAACTTTTCAAGGGCCTTTGTCCAGATTTTTAATGTTTTCAGGTTGAGAGGTATACTGCTAGGTATTTTTTTATTATTTGGTCAACTTTTAGTTGTTGCTCTTCAGAAATACAGAAAGATCACATGGTATGGATGTTGCCAAATACTAGGATGTTGCTCTTTTGATATCAAAGGCAATATTACTTTCATTACATCATTCATGAGCAATTTGAAGGGAGAGTATGGCAGCAGGACTAAGGACAATGCACCTACGTCTGCAGCTGTTTGCAGTCATCTTTCCATACAGTGAACCAGATGCTGGGGTCGGGTTTGACACTGAGAAAAGCATGCCAAAAAAGATTGACCTCAGGAAAAAGCCCTGAAGGATGCCAGTGGTGACAGTGAATGGCGAGTCCTATTCTTGCCTGATGTGTATGACCGTGTAACCAGTTGTAAGCCAAATTATTATGGTTATTTTACCTTCAGATTTAATGAATGGCCATAATGTCAAATACTTTAGCCAAATGAAATAAGCTGAGTAGACAGATGTGTAGTCCTACTTCTTAAATATTTTACAAGTGTAATCACACACAGTCTGGTTTTATAAAACTATAATGGGTTAAATAATGGAAAAAGAGGTTTCCTGTGCCTATCTCTGTAAATTCCATGATGATTCTCTCCATCACCTTGGGCAACATATTTGTGAGACTGATTGATCTCCAATTGTTGGAGTCTCTGTAAGGTCCCTTTGCGTAGATTAGGACTACAATAACCTACTTCTACAAATCCGAGACATGGCAAGTTTTTAATGTTTCATTAAGAATGTCTGCAAAAGTCATAATAAGATATTTTTGATTGTACAAAGTAGACTTCTTAGTACTCATCCAGTCTCAGAGAATGTTTATGACCTTACTGAGGGCAGATATTTAGATGTAATTTTGGGTGAGATCATGTTGCAGGGAAAATGTGCAGACAGATTTCCTTTTGTAGTCTGAAATTTCTTCCAAATCAGTACATTAGTTTATTAGTCATTCCTGGTGCATCTATGATATTAATACAATTTTGTTTTAGCACACTACATTCTTGCTCCTTCTCCTTTTTTTGGATGTAGTCATTGCAAATCTTAATATTGTCACCTGGCTTGATGCCAAGTTTTACCTTACATTATGATTTCCTTTTGAATGTTTAAGGGAGTTCTTTTTAGGATGGAGTTGACGATAATCTTGTTGCTTCAGGTTGGAAAGTTTACTAGCTTTGCTACACTCTTCTTTTGGTTGGTTTTGTTTATTTGTCTTTGTAATTTTTTTAATTTTTTTTGTTGTTGTTGATTTTCTAACTGTACCATTTTCATTTATTCCAGAATTTTATACCTTATGGGAATAAAATTATTGTTGCAGTTGGCAAATATTGTAGAGTGCCCTGAATAAACCATTAACAGATTGCAGAAGTGTGTAAATATACAATCCCAGCTGACTGACACATTGACTGTTCATGGCATTTTTTATTCCGATTTGTAAAATTCTTAAAGATGTTATCAGCTTTATTTTTGCTTGTTTGGTCAGAGTGAAAAGGGGATGTGGCAACATTTAACAGCACAGCTAGTACGGATGTTTGTCAGGATGATATCCAATATGTTTCTGTCCCTTGGCATTTTTGCAGTCTGTTCAAGATAGTCAGTGTCTAAGAAGTTAAATTTATTTTCTGAGTCCAACTATTGGCTGAGGCATAGTTATATAATCAGATTTATACAAAGGGGAAGATGCAAAATGAGACATGAAAATGGGGACAGCTGTGAGACTGGGCTTGGTTCTTGAGTCAAGCAGGTATTCTAATAACTCCGACTGGTCAAGCAGGTATTCTAATAACTCTGACTGGTCAAGCTAGTATTCTAATAACTCTGACTGGTCAAGCTGATATTCTCATAACTCTGACTGTTCCACAGGCTGAAGGAGTTCAATCGTTAACAAAACAAACCCTTGTGCTAATTCCTGCATGGCTAATGACAGGAAATTGACATCCCTTTTCGTAACAAGCAGTGTTTTGCGTTTTACTTCTGAGTATGACTACTTCAGAAATATTTTTCAGACAGCTATTGTCCAAGTGCAATAGAGCTCATCACAGCACTGGCAATGAAGTAGCATCTATATATGCTTAAAGGCATTCAGGCTTCGGCCTTCTGCTCTGTTGCAGCTTTCAGTATTCAGCTGTCATATATTCTTTTCTCTGTCGTACCTTGTGAGTTATTCAGTGCTGTCCTTCGTGGAAAGTGAAGCTTAGGTAATTAGTACACTGATCATCAAGCAGGAAAACAGTACAACTGATTAGTGCTACTTTCTTTCTGTACTATGCTTTGGGCTCTTCTGACAGTTGACAACTGAAACACAAACTATTTAACTATGAGTAACCTTAAAAAGTTCTTGTCATTCTAGTTAAGATAATGGTACACTCGGGGGAACTAAGTAGAAACAAATTTTCCTGTGTAAAAATAAACAAATAAATACAAAATAAAATAGAATCAAGTCTTCAAGGGGTTTGTGAGTTGTCAAGGACTAGGCAGAAGAAAGGATATTGTTCTTCACTTAAGACACTTCTTGCACACCGTGGGCAGATGTTATTCCTCACTGCAAGTATCTTGGAGGACTTTGCTTTAGTTTGGCCCAAGATATGAAAACTACTATCTGTCCTTCCACCACACAGTGGTCACCTTGACTCTTTCTGTTATAAAAATGAGGTCTGCCAGCTGCAGCCTTTCAGCATACTACAGAAAGAGATCAGTGCTAATCAGTAATTTAACTCTGGGTATAAGGCATTCTTAAATGAGTGCACCCTCCTTTCTCTGATATCCTGTTGGATTCTTTCAGTCAAAATGTTTTTCTTTCTTGTCCTGCCAACACTGTAATGATAAGACCCAGAAACTCCTCTCCACAGCAAAAGGGGATCTCTTTCAGTTTGCTCGTAGCATGACGGTTAAATTGACTACCGGCCCCATGTGTCTGTCAAACTCTTGAACTTTTCAAATAAAAAGTTACAGCAGCATGACGGCGGAAGACAGACAGACAGGCACATGAAATAGAGAAGTAAGGGGAGGGAAGCAGTCAAAACATTTTGGAATAGAGACAACAAGTCATGCTTCACAGACCTGTTGCAGACTTTTGTAAATCAAGCAAAGACTATAGACTAGAGCAGAACCATGGGACACCATCTATGAGGCTCCTTCATCGTTAATGTATGTTTGATTTAGTTACCAACAATATGAAATAGGAGGGAAAATACACTCCCTCCCTAGGCATTCAGCCGTCATCTTGTCAGAACAGCTAGTAAAATGCTGCTATATTTTAATGTTCAAACATCTGAAAAAATAGCGAAATGTTATCAAACCATGCAAAACACACTTTAACTGTAATGAGACACATTTTGCAAATGATTTAGGAGCAAGACAGAGCTAATGAACTGTTGCCTACACGACACTCACTTAAATACAGAAATTCCTACATTTTTATTTGAATCTGTATCAGTACTGGGAAGGAAGCATGTATATTACTGTCAGGTTGGTTCACTTTGGAAAAGCAGGCTTTTAAAGAGTGGAAAAAAAGGTGACGTAGTAGTTCCTCAACAAAGAAAGAATACAAGTCACATTTTGAAAGTGCTAAGAGAATGTAGTGTGGTCATATCATGAAATGCAGGCCAAGAAAGGGAACTCAGGCAAGACTATTTGGATGATTTGGGATGTAGAGATCAGGAATAAAAGCCAAAACGAGACAGAAAAGACTTCCAGAAATGCATAAGCGTTGGGTTGCAGTGAAATGTGCACAAAGAAACTTGAAGTGGGTACTGCATTAGTGACAATGATGGCTAAAAGTACAGAACTAAAGATTGTGCGCTGCTATTGAGTAACATCTCAAAGTCATGGGATTGATTCCTTTAATCTCTGCTTGCAACGTGTGTGACTCAATTGTCCATTAACCTCACAGTGCTCCTGCAGTGCTCTTGTACAGAAGGAGAAGAAACGACTACCCTGCTGGGCATGTTCAGTTAATAAGTAAGTAGTCTGGTAGTTAGTGCAGAGGATTAAAATTATGAGCTTTTAAAAAGATGCTTCCTCTAGATTAGAGTTTCATTCCCTCAGCCTCCATTTGCATACAGTATGCCTATGACTAAGAGACGTGAGCAGACAATGCTCCAGCTCAGAGTGTAAAAAAGGTATGTGTAAAAAAAATATATATACATATATATATATAAATATAAAAAGAGAGTGATGTAAATAAATGTAAATACATACATATGTATATATATATATATATATATATATATATATATATATATATATATATATATATATATATATATATATATATATATATATATATATATATATATGGGTCTATTTCAAAACAGTGAATACTCACATTATTCAATCCCACTTCATCGAGCCTGACTTCATTGAATCTTCATTATACTGAACTCCCAGAGCTATGAAAATGAATGCTGGGAAAGGAACCAGTCAACCACCAGGACAAAACAACAAAAAGCAAAACAAAAAAATAAAAAACCTCCAAGTGGGGGGCTTCACCCCCCCATATCCCCCCAAACTAAATATACCAACTCCAAGATTGCACTACAGTGGAGGAAGGGCAAAGTTCACCATAGTGGACTTTTCCTGGGGTCCGTTTTCACAGTTCCAGGAGTTCGATATAATGAGGTCAGGCTCAATGAAGTGGGATTCAATAATGTAAGTAATCAATGTTTTGAAGGGGTACCATATATATATATATATATATATATATATATATATATATATATATATATATATATATGTATATATCACTTTTCAACGCCTGTTAACAAGCACAAATAAAACATTTAATAAAAGTTCTTTCTAAATTTAACTGAACTGGACAAAAGGGGTCCCTTCAGTCACAATCTTATAGGTTTATAGGTTCATAGGTTGGTACTAGGCTATCAGCCCTATTGCCTATACAAGCCTAGCCATAACAATTCCCTGGCTATTTCTTCCCACACCATTTCCTTCCCTGGACCCCTGTCTAGCAGGGTGATTGACGTGATCCCCGGGGTGAATTTCCTGTCTCCCATCCAATCATCAAGGTTCCTTTTGAAGAGGGCCAAAGAGGTGCTCTGCTTGACATGTATGGGCAGTCTATTCCAGAGTATGGGGAGTCGCTGGGTCAGGCACCTATCCCTCCAGCATGCTTTGTTTATTGTCATGACAAAGTTTAGATCCCTGGAGCGTGTGGCTCTGAGGGATTGGGATTTCTTTAAGTGTAGCATGTCCAACAGCTCTGGGTTTGACATGGCCTTGTATGTTAAGCAGAGATCGCCTTGGCGTAGACGATATGCGACAGAGTATAGCTGGAGTTTTTTAAGGCGGTCAGCATAGGCCATCTGCTTTAGGCCTGTGATTTTTTTAGTGAGGTATTTCTGTGGCCTTTCCAGTTGTTGCAGATATCTTGAGAGGTACATATCAAATGGGGTATTCTATAATGGGTCTAATGAGGGATGAGTACAGTGGGACAATGACCTCCTTTTTTCTGGATGAAAAGCCCTTAGTGATGAGGTGTGCCACATAGAAGGATTTCCTGACTGTTGTGGCAATGCGGTTATTGAAGGTGAGACCACTGTCCACCTGTGTCCCTAAGTTTCTTATCACACTTTCAGTGTTTAGTGTACTGCCACCTATGTGGTAATTCACGGGTGCATGTTTTTTCCCAAAGGGGATAACTATACATTTCTTGGCATTGAGCTTGAGCCCATGGCTCTGGTACCAAGCATCTGTTTCTGTAAGGCCATTTTGTAGAGTATTGACATCATTTGGGGATTCACTAATGGCTCCCAGTTTGCAGTCATCTGTGAACCTTGTCAGCCAGAGTCCCTTAGTGTTGGCCTGTACTTCAGAGAAGCAGATGCCAAACAAGAGAGGTCCCAGGACTGAACCCTGAGGTACTCCACTTGTCACTTGTCTGGAGCTGGATTTGGAGTCAGCTACTTTTACAGTGTGGGTTCTGTCAGTAAGCCAGTTGGCAATCCATCGAGTGACGTAAGGATTAATGCTCAGCTTAGTAAGTTTATCTATGATTCCAGAGTGGGGGATGGTGTCAAAGGCCTTGGCGAGATCCAGATAGGCTGTGTGGACTGCCTTACCCTCATCCACAGCTCTGGAGACTGATTCAAAGAAGTCAATCAGGTTCAGGAGACAAGATCAGCCCTTCATGAACCCAAACTGTGTGGGGTCCAGTGTTTTAAGGTTGCCAATGTCTTTGTTTATAAGTTCCATGATAATACATTCCATGGCCTTGCAGATCAGGCTCATCAGACTGATGGGGCAGTAGTTCCCGTGATCCAAGGTGGATCCCCCCCTTGTGGAGTGGGATAACTGTAGCTGTGCGCCACTCAGTGGGCATGAAGCCTGAGGTGAGGGTATGATTAAACATGAGACTTAGGTGAGGTGCCAGTTCATTCTGTAGTTATGGTAGTACACAGCCCAGGATGCCATCTGGTCCCATGGATGCTGTATTCTTAGCTTTGGAGAGTGCGTTTTTTACCTGTGTGGCCATTATTACCGGAATTTGGCAATCTTCCGGTACTGAGATGGGCCATTTAGTGGGGTGAGAGAGGGGTGAAGTTGGCACTGAATTGATCTGCCAGGATATTGGCAATATCCTTGGGATCAGTATATTTAATGCCATTCTGTTGTAGCTCAGAGCAGATCTGAGCATTATCATTTAAATTCTTGACATGGATATAGAATGACTTGTGGTTGTCTTTGGAATCTTTGGCAATTTTATTTTCGTAACTAGCTTTGGGGGATTTTATGAGGGATCGCAGCTTCTTACTGAGGCTGGTAAGGGAGGTTTTTGCATCCTGGGATTTTCCTCTTACAGTAAAACTAAAAGTATGCAATCCACTTTGTAGAAAAATGCAACATGACATAAACAAGAACAGTATAATGTAAAGTACTGCATATAAACAGAGATGTAACAAGCAAAATGTGACACAAATATATACAGTGGAAGTTCTATTGTTGTTATTGTTTGTCTTTCGGCTTTTTCCTGGTAAAGGGTCGCCACAGCAGAACTCCAGTCTGCTAATGATTGGCAGTAGATTTTTATGAAACGCCGAGGTGCCAGCTCGACACCCAACCTTTAATGAAGGCATGCCCATTTACGCACGCATGTCTTTCGAACGCTACCCAACCTACCCAACCACGGGGAGGACATGCAGACTCAACACAGAAGGCGCTCCCAAGGCAAGCCAAGAATCGAACGGGAGAACCTCTTGCTGTGAGGTAACAACGCTACCACCGTACCACCACGGCTATACAGTGGACGTTCTATTACTGTTCAAAAATATGGTGTAGAAAGTACTTCTGTAGGGTACTAGAAACAGGAAAAGTAAATTTTAAATGATCATTAAATTTCAAAATCCAAAGCCATTTAATTGACCTACAAATGGAATAGTAATCTTTAATCTGATTACAAATGCAATACAGTTAAATTAATCTTTGTTCTGTAGGTACAATTCCTGTTGTTTGCGGGGGGGGGGGGTACTAAAGAAGGATACTGGGAGAAGAGTTCTAAATAGAAGGACCTAAGTTAAAGAAAGATCTATCAGTACACACAAGTGGGGTATTGAGAGTGAGAACAACAGAAAAAAAAGAAATATGGAACATTGTTTCCCAGTGATAAACTAGTGTAAGGCCTTACAGTGATTTATGAACAGTTTGTATACAAGAATGGTAACAAGAAATTGTAGTCCAAGGTGAACTGGTAGCCACCTTGCATCTCTTTTACTGAGATGTGGGAATATCACTGCCTGGCTTAGCATTCCCAAGATAGGTATAACACTACAGAAGGTGAGGTCTGGCATGGGGTGAAACCATACTTCTCAACTCTCCAGATTTTCACATAATGTCCAGATTTTTGCCTCATTTCTATGGTCTGGTTGTCTTAAAAGCTGTGGTCCTCTGGCAAATCACTGAGGTTTGAAGTCATTAAATGAAGACATATGTTTAAGATTCAGATTTCATATACTTCAGAAAATGAATACTAAAACAAGTCCTGTTATTGTAGCAACCTTCTAAGTTTATAAGAGCAATATTTGAAATCTGTCCCTATTTCTTGGCCTTTGTCCTCCCATTGTTTTAGGTTTTGTCTAGATTTTTTGTACTAAGAGGTTAAAAGGCATAGCTGAAAGAATAATGCCAGGAAGCTTTTCAGTTCTCTGTCATCATCTTAAGCAATGCTGAGTACATTATGGTAGCCTTAGTAAGAACATAGTCTTTACTTACAATGGCATGGCCAAAGTGGCCTAGCTAAGAAGGCAAAGCCCAAGTGGGCAAAGATTAAACCAGTGGAAATTTCTTGCCTTAACAACTCCAAGTTAAGAACTGAATTTCTTAGTATAGTTATTTTAAAACCCTTATTTTTTGATCTGTCTCATATCAGATTTTAGCCACTTTTGGCAGACAGTGTTGTGGCTGGAAGAAGTGAATTGGTCACACTGTGCATTCCCACATTTGTGTACATATGTATACTTTAGTTATTTGATAACCATAGGTTCATAGGTTCATCGGTAAGTACTAGCCAATCAATCCGCAAACCATTTCAAACCTAGCCAAAAAATCCTATTCAAACTTTCTCTCTGATCTCAAGGAGGGCAAAACAATACAGCATGGCAGAGAATCTGAGGCTGCCTACCAAATTATCTAGATTTAACTTGAAGGTGGCAAGGGTGTTGCTCTGGATGACATGTAGTGGAGGTTTTTTATAGAGGTGAGGGATATGTTCATAGGTTCATAGGTTCATACTAGGCTATCTGCCCTAGGGCATTGATAAGCCTAGCCAGAATGTGTTTGGCTTTCGCCACCCATTTTAAATTTATTTTGCTATGCCCTTTTTCAAGGTTAGTATACTGTACCTATGTTTAACAGTGACACAGAAGTGATACCCGGGGTAAACCTACGATCTCCCATCCACTCATCAAGATTCCTCTTGAATAGAGTCAATGAGGGACTCTGCCTAACCTGGACTGGGATTTTATTCCAGAGTGAAGGGAGCCTCTGGGTTATGAATCTGTCCCTCCAGCATGTCCTATTTATTTCAGTGCTGAGGTTCAAGTCTCTCGAGCGCGTAGCTCGATGGGATTTGGATTTTCTGAGGTGCAGCATGTCCATTAATTCCGGGTTGGACATGGCTTTATATCTATCAAGCCAATGTGTCTTATTTATTAGCTGATAAAGATTTATTTCCTTTAACTGCATATTTGATATATCATTAGCTCAGTGAAGGAATAGGAGATCAAATAGGGTTGGATTTTTCATGGCAAAAAAGAGCAGACATAGATCTCCACAGAGGAATCTATAAGAGAGAGTACACAGAAACAGCTAGCAGTCTCTCCAGATAACTAAGATTTTTGAGGCCACTAATCCTGAATCTTTGAGGTCTCTCAAGTTGTATGATATGTTTAGAAAACTAAATGCCAAAAGGTGCGTTATATTCAATAATGGTCTGATAAGATATGAGTAAAGGGGAATTAAGACTTATTTGAATCTAGTGGAGATGGCTTTGGAAATTAGATGGGCCAGACAAAAGGCTTTAAGAGCTACTGTGAAGAGTACCCAGATCCCTTACAGTGGTGTCTGAGTGGAGTGGTGCATCTCCTATACAGTAAGTAGAACTGTTTTGTTTAACAAATTGGAACTGTGCTATAGTTTTGTTACATTTAATTTGAGACATTGTCCTTGTACCAGTTGTTTACATAAGTGATTTTGGAGTAATTGTGAGTCAGTTAAAGACTGAATAACAACACTTAATGTAGAGTCATTTGCAAGTTTAGTTAAGCAAGTGCCAGAAATCATGGCCTGAAGGTCTGAGAAATATATCAAATAGGAGAGGGCCCAAAACTGAACCCTGTGGTACATCACTAGGAACTGTTTTACTTTCAGAAGTGGCACTTGCTACTTTGACCACATGGGTTCTGTCAGACAACCAGTTAACTATCCATCGCACAATATAAGGATTTACTTTCAGATTTAGAAGTCTATCAATAATATATGCTTGGAGTATAGTGTCAAAGGCCTTGGTCAAGTCTACATATGCTGTATGCACTGCATAACCAATTTACACTGCTTCAGTTATGTTTTAAAATAAATTAATGAGGTTAAATAGACAGGAGTCTACTTGTTAAAGACAAACTGGTGAGGGTCCAGGGTTGGGTTTAAGTGTCCAGATTAATGAAGTCTGAGGTAATGTACTTCAAAGTGCATGTTAATGAGGTATAGCTTTTTGAGACCAGGACATTACCAATTATATAGTCTGCACTGTCAATTCCAAATCACAGTCACTTACTGTTAAGAGATGTTTTTAAGGAAAAGTTGATAAAAGCTTGAGTTTTCACTGTTTACTGAACTTTAGTACACTCTCAACTTCTAATATGCTTGGTGATTGGAGGAATAAAGGGGAACGACCTACCCCCATGAAATTTGTATAGATATGTGCTTCTGTGGATGTGAATATGTTCAATGTTTGTTTCAGAGGGTGTCATCTTTTGTTGCTTGCCATCAGTTTCACTACTGATCAATGTTTACAGTGTGCTGGATGTCATTTATGAGATATTAATAACCTTGAGATCAATAAATGGATTTTCACTAGACTGTCATATATTTGTATTTCTGTTATGGCAGGTCAGTAGTGTTGTGTACTCAAAGCCATTAGTCCACTAGATAACTCCTACATTGTTGTTTCCTTTTAAATACATTTATTTCATGTTGACATAATTTCCATTATTTTGTTGCTTATTGTGGTCAGAAAACTGTACATGGTGGTGTATGATACTTCATAGTAGTATATTTTTCCTTCTACATTGCCACTGGCTATAATATTTTGGCAAGCAGTAAAGTCATTATGCAAAGGTATAGCCAGAAATTTGTATTATGTACACTGACCTAATGTTGCGGCCCCAACTACCCACCCATTATTTGAAAACATACTCAATCCTGAAAATGTTGACCCTGTACACATAGGAAAGGGACATTATTTTCTACTGGTGATACTTATAACCATAAAATGGATAATTTTACATGTGCAGACCTCTCATAAGCATCTGTTTTATAGATCTACACTGTAAATATTACATAAGACAGCTCAAGGTATTATGTTGTTTTTGAATAGTAAGGCTTCCAATAGATGCTTAGAACAAATGTACTGATTGGAGTACACTGATTATGCCTAGCTATACCCTTGTCATTATGGCTGTTCTGATCTCAGCTTTTTCAGACTGGCAATATTTTTTTTAACAGAAGTAGAATTAGGCCTTGAGGCTGTTTGATTGTTTAATAGAATTCCAGTTGCATGTAAAGATAGATACATTCTTTACATGCCTACAGGTGCAGACCTAAGTTGCATTATTAGTGCAGGTTCAGACGGCTGAAGATAACTGTCACCTAGGCATTACTGGGTGGGACTGAGCACGTATGTGCATGTATGTGTGTGTTTCTGTGTGTGTGTGTGTGTGTGTGTGTGTGTGTGTGTGTGTGTGTGTGTGTGTGTGTACATGAATGTGTAACTGAATGGGATTACAACTCTGTTTGACCACCTGTCAAGTAATATCAGTTGACTTGATTAGAAAATCAGTGTATTCCACTTTTTATCACATGAATGCTACATTACTGAGTGAAGTAAAACTGCCAGAGTACACAGACATCAAGAGATGGTCAGAGTTCCCAGCTTTGGCCATAATCAAACTGACCTTTTCATTAAACTAAAGAGAAGTGCAATTTAATTTCATAATAATAAGGTAAAGTACATTCATAAGTGGAATGCACTCCGGCTGAACTGTACAATAAGTAGACAGATGATATACAAGTAGCTTTGGTCTTTAATCTATCAGACTCTGTACTTTACTTGTCAGCGTGCCTATGAATAATATGTATGTTGCTTTCATTTTTACTGCCATTTCCCTTTTAACAGTATAAAATACAGCATTCAAAAAGTGTTGAGCACTTAATGAGTATATGAGTAACATTTTTGTGAATATCCTCGTATCCAGCTGTGTAACCGTGTGACCCTCAGAATTTCCATAGACATACAAACAAGAGTTAAAATACATCTGTATTGCATTAATCTTCGGGCTAAATCACACATGTTAAACATCTGTCAGATATATTCATATGGTGCACCCACTCCTGCGTAGCTGGACCTCTCACATTCCCACTAGTCTGTCCAATGCTTTTTAAATCCCATTTCCAGACCCCAAAAGTTCATAACACCCAGTCATTTCTTTCCCATCTAGTCTGCAGAGTTACACAACTGTCCATTATTGGACCGCTTTTTAAATTCTTATTCAAAAACATGGTCTTGCCACATCATCCAGACATCTAGCCCAGTCTGTGTGGATAATTTCACTATATTCAGGTTTGAACACAATAGTGACACCTTCTGTCAATCCTAAGTCTGTTATCTGGATAAGATTAGTAGGAAAAAATGCTTCCAGGATTAGTTTTCATCACTCCCATCTAGTAAATGGAAGTCATGAAGAATTATGTTATGCTATTTTAGAACCATAGATCATATCAAAATTTGAACACCATTGCATTTCTCTGCAGACATCCCGAGTGTCCTGAAGGAAACAACCACAAGTTGCTTCTGCCAATTACTTATCAATTATCAAATGAAAAAAAAAAAAATATATATATATATATATATATATATATATATATATATATATATATATATATATATATATATATATATATATATACTTTAAGTGCCTGTGCAAATCTGAGGCTTATTTCCTCATACTGTAGCATTAAAGTTGACATTAGATGCATGACTTTGGGATCAAAATATACATCATGGAATGAATGTGCACATGTGGTGTGTGTGCATGACTAACTACTGCATTTCCCAAAACCTCTGGGTACCTTTTCTTAAACTTAATCCTTTTCTCACTTGTTTCAGCTAGAAAATCCTGCTAGTTATCATCTTCTTTTTTCGTTTCTGCCACTTTTTGTTAAATTTTTCTGCTTTAAAAGGAAACTGTATGCCCCATTGTTACTTCACCAGCTGTCTCACAATTTTTGCTCCTATCTTTTATATGTTGCCAGTTTTCACAACTTTTGGCAAGTTTTTGACGTACCACATAGATCCATGTATACCTCTCTACCAAAACACTGCTTTACAGAGAGAGAGAGTGAAAGAGAGAAGTAGAGAAAGAGTGTTACAGCTGTGATTAACTCATTCAAAAAAAACTCTGTATATGTACAATCCCTGGTCAACCACCATTCAGCTTGCAATTTCTCTGTAGGCATACTGTAATTTGATCAGTCTAGCTTTGTAAATGAGCGTATACATTAAACATTATGGTAAGGTATATTTCAACAACCAAAAAGGATAAAAAAGGAAAAACAATGACTCTTTCTCACAAATAATTTATTCTTTTAGCACAGCAGCAAAAAGCATTTGAGGAAGATAAAATCAGTTACAAACATCCAACATATTGACTATGAAATCATAATAAATTAATTAAGAAAAATCTTCCAGTTACAACTTTGATTTAATCCATTAGACATCAATGTAGTATACTTTTTTATTTATAATGTAATTACATTTTGACCAATGCACCAAAAGTGTTACAAACATATATTTGCTCTAAAACAGTAACCTTTAAATTCATTATTGTCATCACTGTGAGCTTCATTAAAATGGTTAGCTAATAGGCTTTCTGGAACACTACTATGAATATTTATTAGATGTTCCTTAATTCTTGTAGCCAGCATATGTTTTTCTCACCTATGTAAAATCATTTACGTGGACACATCATGTAATAGACCACTGCACAATTTGTACAGCTGAATTTACCTTTTACATCAAATATTTTATATAAAAGGAGAAATTGTACATTTACCAAAGGGGATAGTAACCCCCTTATCCAAATCAACCATACTCAATCCATAAGAAAAATTAAAATGACTATTAATTAAAATATCTTCTATACTTTTACCTGTATAACAAGAAAATAAAGAATAATTATATAGTTTAGCACTTAATCTAATTTCATTTTAAACATTTTCCAGTTTCTCTTAATAACAGAGGTGATAGACTCAGATAATATATTGTATTGTGTAACACAAACTGTATCTTACTATGATGATCATCATAAAAATGCTCCTTATAATTCCTGTAAATATGAATATCACTGGATTTACCAAATAGTGTGTCCCTATTAGAAACAGCAGCCTGCCAATATCCTGAAAAAAACTGTTTTTTATAGCCCCTATTAATAAACATCCTGACCAATTTATAAGATTTTGTTATGAACGTTTCCCTTTTAGAACATAATCTTCTAATCCTTAAAAATTCTCCTTCAGTAAGGGAAGATATAAGATTTGTTGAATGGCAGCTCGTTCCGTGTGTGTGTGTGTGTGTGTGTGTGTGTGTGTGTGTGTGTGTGTGTGCATATATATATATATATATATATATATATATATATATATATGTATGGAATTACCTGGTTGAGTACTCAAGGTAATATCCAAAAAATATTAAATGTGCATTAAAAGTAAAATCCTAACCAAATCTATTATTTCTAAGATCAGAAATAAATTGTGGATCCTGGGGTGGTTCACTATTACAAACAAAAATCAAATCATTAATAAATATAACACGTTGATAAAAAAATCATTGGAATAAATATATGCATTCTCAAACAAGCACATAAACAAACAGGCAGAACCTGAGTCAAAAGAGACACTCATCACTATGCCTCTAAGTTGCCTAAAAATGATATATTTAAACATAAAAATATGAAGACAAAATTTAACCGATTCAGTTAAATATAACATTTCCAGAGTATCACCTAAATGATTTATTAAATCCTCAATATCAAATTTGTGTTTTTTACTAGTTTAAAGACTAACTACATGAGTTGTATGCCACAACATGTCCTTTTCCTAAGTATACCAGAGAATTTCTCAAGTAGATGACTACTGTCCCTAATATAAGTATATATATCTCTTTAACTGCCCAATTTAACTTAACACTAATAACTTTATTAGAATTTTGAAATCTGGTATTACAATTGGAAACAATGGGTCTTCCAAGAAGAGCCAACATATCTTTATGGATTTTAGACAATAAAATGTAGCTAGTTTGAATTGATAATTAAATAGCTTACTATCAACAACATATTGAGAAAAATAAACTAATATTTGGCCCTTATTCAGCAAATTAGAAAAAGCATATATCATTTTTTGATATTAACCATTGAACTACTTTCATTCACATTAGAGTCATTAAGATGTTTCATACACATACCATAATATTGATTAATATTCATAAAAATTATATTTTACCTTACTCTAATTAAATTCAGCATTGCTTCTATTACACTCAAACTCATAAAACAATACATCTATATTATTATTTATGGCAACAGAAAAAGCCTTTGCTATCATTAGTATAAAGAGAAATAAAATTGTTAAGACGTTTAATATTATTAGCATCAAACAATCGATATGCATTGGTCTCAAAACTTTCCTCTATACCCAAATAAAAAAACAACACTCTAAATCAGAAACAGAACTGTTATTAAATAACTTATATCACAATGACTGTCTGTATGTTTTCTATAAGAAAAGTAACATAATAAATGCAATATTCTGCACAACATAAAACAATCAACGTTACTTTTATACAGTTAAGCAAAAACAGTAGGAACAAATTTAAGTCCCAAACTAAAAACGGACAATTCACTCAATGAAAGAACAATCCCAAAAATATTTATCTCAGTATTCATGATTACTTGGAATTCCACATATACCGGACTCAGTAATAATGCATTCTTTTAACTTTTGTTCTTCTTTTTCTGTGGATAATATGTGCCACATGAATTGTATTGTTTAATACTTCGATCTATAGTATCAAAAATTAGTATTATATTGTACCTTCTGATGGCTACCATTATGATACGTATTTTGACCAACTACAACAGTACAGTTAAAACCACCCATACCCATATTGGGTGAACTGGTAGACATAGGAAAATTATGTGCCAAACTCCACAAAATCGAAGAACCTGCAATTGATGACACATATGCATTACATCAATATGGTGATCAGATGGTACATCATTTGACCTTCTGCTGGACAGAGATGCTGTTCCCCAGAGAAAAGCCCGTTCATTGGCAGAAGCTTTATTGTCCCTCTCAAGTTTCTTCTTTTTGCAATTAACTAATTCTTTCACAAAATTCTTAATTTTGGATCACAGTTGTTGTAATTTATCATTAAAAACAGTGTCACCAAGCTCTTTTTTTCAATTATCATGTAATATACAAATTTCAGCCCTTAACTTATTATGTTTAAATGTATCATGCTCAATTTAAATACAAACCCATTCTAAAGCACACTGATGAGCTTCTGCAACCCAGTGTTTTGACAGTCCAAACTCACTTGAATTATTCAAATCAAAGTGTACAAACAGAGACTAAAAAAGCACTAGGACAAAATGGTATTAAATTAAGTTCTACATATTTCTGTAATGTGACAATATTAAAATGGGTTCCAGTCTCAGAAGACAAAAGTTTTCCAAATGAACCAGCAAATAATGATGTTCACCACATAAAACAAAATTATGTGAGGGAACAAAATGAGCATCCCTGGATTATTTGATGTTGTTTAAGAAGTTAAACATATCTGAATCATCATAAAGAACAAAATGTTCACCATGAACAGCTGAGTTGGAAAAACTTAACAAATTGATCCATACTCCGTTGTGTAACATCTATTTCTCTTCATAAAATATGGGGTGTTTTATCCATGGTAAAAATAATCAAATATACTTCAAAAACCAAAAAGTATAAAAAAAGTAAAACAAGGACTCTTTTCCTCAGATATCAGTAAGATAAGGTAATCTAATCACACACCTGCAATAAGAAAACAATCGGGCTGTAGTACAAGGCATTGCATGTGAAGATGACTGCAATTTCAGGCCATGCCTGACTAGCCCTTTTATCTGTACACCCCATATTATCTCAAATACAGCCAGCAATCCTCCTTTCCATCATTTTATTCTTTAATAAGTTCTGTAATCTTATAGCCTTATAATATAACCTATTAATACATATTGTTAAATAAACCGTTTAACCCATTTTCATAAATATCATCATGCTTTCCTCCTCTCTTACTTTTTTTCTGTTTTACCTGTTGAGTTTCACTCATCTCCATACGTGATCTTCCTTCATTGGATGTGACTGCCATGCCCCTGAAATGATCCATCACCAGTGTGAGCTTCCCAATTCAGGGAATAAAGTCATAGAGGTTCAAAGGTCTACATTATACCAAGGGGGGGAGCAAAGAAAGTGCCTGCCTATTAATATTAAAAATTGAGAGATGGTCTTTTCTATACTCCTATCTTCTTATGGGCATACACTTGTAATAAAATTAATGCATTGCACTGCAGCCCCATGGACCAAGAAAATGGCTGTCTAGTCATATTACAATAAAAAGTTGGTCATTTTTATATTCCTATCTTCTCATGGGCATAGACTTGTAATAAAATCAGTGCATTGTACTGCAGACCCATGCATGCAAGCACTAGACATTATTCTTGCTGAAGTGTTATTCTGTTTGGGCTCTATCAAGGAATGAAAACTGCAGTATTCACTTCCAACATCTGTCTCTTGAGATAAGAGAGCAAGTCTGCACTCCTCATATTTACCTACAACGCTCCTCAGCTAGATTTTTAATACTGTGTACTTATAGCAGTGTGACAGATGAAAGCTCAGCCTCTGCCCCAAATGTCCAGCCCCTTGTCTCTTATTTTTACCATTATTCTGTTTCACCACTACATCCCACTTTCCTTTGTTACTAGTCACAGCACTACTTTCATGTTGTTTCACTTTCTGAGATTATTACCACAAGGATGATTTCCTTTTAGGGGGTCTAATGTGAACTATGTCATAGCACATGCATAACTTTTTAGAAGCAACTAAAACTACACATCCATGCATGCTGTCCCCTGCCACTGATGACCTTGTTATGTACTTATTAAAAATGTGCATGTATCACTGTTGTGACAGCACTACAATAATGTGGCTACTATATACCACTTGGCTGTATTATAATTTCCTCCATGCTGTGTTTGTTTGTATGCACGTGAATCAGTGTGCACGTGTATATCCATGTGCTTGTGTGTGTGTGTGTGTGTGTGTGTGTGTGTGTGTGTGTGTGTGTGTGTGTGTGTGTGTGTGTGTGTGTGTGTCTGTGTATGTGTGTGCATGTCTCTATGTGTGTGTGCGTGTGTGTGTGTGTGTGTGTGTGTGTGTGTGTGTGTGTGTGTGTGTGTGTGTGCACGTGCGTGTGTGTGCGCGTGTGTGTGTGTGTGTGTGTGTGTGTGTGTGTGTGTGTGTGTGTGTGTGTGTGCATGTCTGCATGCGTGTGTATCCATTTGCTCATGTGTGTGGGGGTGCCTGGTGCCTATACACTATATATTGTCCTTCAGTGTCCTTGACTTGACCTATTACCCAGTTAGTTATCATCTGTTTCTTTAATATACCATTCTCTCTCCAGCCATAACACGTTCTCATGCCCATTTTTCACACTTCATCCAGTATCTCGAGTATAACTTTATGCCTTATACAAGTACTTAATCCATCACCAAGAATGACCATACAAGTACTTAACTAATCACCAGTAACAACTGTTGATATCCATTCAGTCGTATCTATAGCCTAACAAATTTCAGAAAAGAGGATTTGCCTTCCCCTTATGTTTCACATGGATTATTAGCCCACTGTCACTGACACTGGCTGTAGGAATTTGCACAAACATTTTAAGGTCCAGGTAGATAGCTGGCTGGTAGTTAAAATGTATTCTCAAAAAATGATTTCTCCAGTGTATAATACTGTGGGAAATAGATAATGCTAGACTAAAACTGATTAGCATTGTTACACAGCACAAAACGGTTGCACCTGACTTGCCCACAAACTAATATCAGACAGTATCCAGGCATCCTACGTCCCAACAATATATATTTTTTATACCTGACACCATTATACTCAGAACAACACCCAGCTTTTGAAAGATGACTGCACAAAGTCCTTAAGTTTATGGTATGACTAAAGCTATAGAAGTCACTTACAGTTATGAATGAAAGCTGCTTTTATCCATTTGTCTAAGAAATTAAAAAGAGCAGTCCTTGTATTCGTACCTGGAATTGTGACCAAGTACACAAGAGACCTAAGGGTACTGACTGGGGTTTTAAGTTTCTTGATGGGCTTTTTCTTAGGTAAAGTACAACCACCATGTCCACCCAAAGAAAAATAATGATTATCTGCTTAAAAAGAAAAACAAGAAATGGCTGAAACCTCTTTAAAGTTAGGCAAAAAAATTGTGTGACAAGACTTTAAAGATAGCATTCATAATTCATTTCAGTAAAAATAATGCTATAAGAATAAAAAAGATGAATTAAATATAATACAACATTAAATTATATTAAAATATATTTAAAAACAACCACTTAAAACATAAAACTGTTTTTATTTTAACACTCCCCCTTCATACTGACATTTTAATTGAAATATGCTTGCATTTTTTTAATTTAATGATGTTTGCAGTTATTATTACTTGCTTCTACTTTTTGTGTGACTTTGTAACAATCTTAAAATAAAAGCCATGGTTGTGAGTGGCCTCCACATCAAACTGCTTTTCACCTATTACACCACTGGGCTACTGTCAGTCTGAAGCAGAACTGTGATGTAAATAAATATTAAATAGTATCAACCACCTCTTTTTCAAGAATGATCTGTCAGTTTTGTGATCCCAAAGCTGTCTTACTGTTATAGTCAAGAAAAGAAATGAACATTATACAAAGTATTGAAACCAGCCAACAGTGCCTAACACTTTTGGTACACGTGCTCTCTTTTTTAGTTTATTGCACGCCTATACCTTTCCAATACTGCATTAAACTGCTGTAACAATTGCTCATTCAGAAACTCTGTAATCAGAACCTGAAGTTTCTCTAATTCTTCCAACAGGACTATCAGAGCCTCATGCTGCATTCAGATTCTTAGCAGTCAGCCTTTCCATTTCCTGCTTATATATGATTTGAAAGCCAGCCAAAACATGTTTTCTCTAGATGTATCATTATTGCTCTCCTTATCAAAGTGCCCTATATGACTGGCCATTATTCTTCTCATCATCTGATCCAAAATACTGAAAGACAGCACTTGTCCCATCTCCCATTCCAGAACACCTAGCCCATCTCCCATTCCAGAACACCTGGCCCATCTCCCATTCCAGAACACCTGTCCATCTCCCATTTCAGAGCATCTCCCATTCCAGAGCACCTGTCTCATCTCCCATTCTAGAGCACTTGTCCCATCTCCCATTCCAGAGCACATGTCTCATCTCCCATTCCAGAGCCCCTGTCCCATCTCCCATTCCAGAGCATCTCCCATTCCACAGCACCTGTCCCATCTCCCATTCCAGAGCACTTGTCCCATCTCCCATTCCAGAGCATCTCCCGTTCCAGAACACCTGTCCCATCTCCCATTCCAGAGCATCTGTCCCATCTCCCATTCCAGAGCATCTCCCATTCCAGAGCACCTGTCCCATCTCCCATTCCAGAGCACCCGTCCCATATCCAGTTCCAGAACATCTGTCCCATCTCCCATTCCAGAGCACCCATCCCATCTCCCATTTCAGAGCACCCATCTCATCTCACTTTCCAGCACATCTTGGAAGCTACACAAAAGAGATACTTCAAAGTGATATGCAGACACTCTGTTGTATGCCCCTGTCTTATGTTTTATCTGAAGCAAGTGAGAAGAAATCATATAAAACACTTTATTCAGCTGCTTTTACTGTTTTTGTGTCTCTTCCTACTTTAGTAATTTATTTTGCATTTACTGCTTGTTCTTAAAGTGTTCATTTGCATTTACTCTGCTGCAGTTATTACTGCTTGTTAATAGCCTGATTAAATTGTAATTGTTACGCTAGGTTTCTTAGTTTTAGTTAAATGACTTGGGCTTCAGGCCATTTATTTTACATTAAGAAGGTTTGTGGACTGCACTCTTGTGGGAGGAGAGGGTAGCCTCTACCCTTCTGAGCTGGGAATTGCTGAGTGACAGCCTATTGTGCCTGTTGTTCTAAGTACCTATGTTCTGGTTTAAGTACTCAGGATTTCAAACCAGTTATTTTACATTAGGAAGATGTGTGGTCTGGACTGTTGTGGCAAGACAGTGTGGCCTACACCCTTCTAAACTGGCAATTGCTGGTGAAGGCTTATTGTGCCTGCTATTCTAATTGTCTTTATTCTGGTGTAAGCACTTAGGTTAAAAAAGAGTTAGTTTACATTAGGAGGATTTGTAAAGGACTTGGGCTTCAGGCCAGTTATTTCACACTACGAAGGATTGAAGTCTGCACTCTTGTGGCAGGAGAGGATAGCCTATACCCTTCTAGCTGGAAATTGCTTGTTGAAGGCCTATTGTGTCTGTTATTCTGAAATGTCTTAGTTCTGGGTTAAGCACATGTGCTCCAAAACCAGTTGTTTTACATTAGGAAGGTTTGTAGTCTAGACTTCAGTGGTGGGAGAGTGTGGCCTACACCCTTCTATGCTGGGAACTGCTAGTGAATTGCTACATTATTTAAACTGCTCTCTGCTGTTGTGACTGTGATGTTATGCAGTTTGAGTTTCTAGTACTTCTGCATTTTATAGCAGAGGCTACATTCAGACTCACTGAATCTAGACTGTTTGGTATCATCTGAGCACTAAAACCAGCTCTTCATTGAGATACTAAAATATCTGAGGCATCCATTGCTTCCAATTAACTATAAGTGCCTGCTTTTGCTATAATATTGCACTTTTAATTTGTATTTGCATTCTGCTGTCTGAATTGTCTGAACTATTTTTTAACTGTACACTGTACTAATTCAGCTGCAGCACTGCCCAGTGCCAAGTTTGTTATTTCTGGGTTTGTTTTGTAACTTCTGAGTATCAACTTCAAGCCACCTATGTGGGTGAAGGCCCTTCTGCACCCTTGTGTGAGAAGACTGTTGTCTTGGTCCCATCACATCTCAGACAGACCATTCTTATTGGCTAGTTTGAGTTAAAAAGGGCATTTTCTTGTTTTATTTAAGGTCCTCATTTGCACTTGTTTGCATGTAGCACTCCACTGTGCAGTGCTATGTAGTGGTGGTTGCTGTTGGTGTTTATAGATGCAAATGTTTTGTTTGTTATATTTTCCCTTACCACTTTGCTTGTGGTCTTCCAGAGGTTTATTGTGGCTCTGCTCTATTGTCAGGTGGAATACTAAGTCTAGCCTTAGCGGTACCAACATACCTCTCACCCAATAGCCACTCCTAAGTGTGACTTTTTTCCTGAATAAATAAATTTACCTATCACTACAGATGGACAATTTCCCACAGTTTCTCCTACCAGCATGGTCAACATGGAAATCCTGAGGCAGTATAACAACTGCCTCATGTTCACAGACAATGCTCTACTCCTTGTCCACAGCAAAACAATGTGTGAGATGCAACTATATTAAGAACCTTGAATCCATGCTTTCAGACACACCAGTCAGTACAAATGACAATGAGCAGTTTGCCACCATGCACACCTCACCTCCTATTCCAGCCAAACCCACATCACACATATCTACATGTGTGGAGGTCCTCACCAGAAATAGATCTAAACACGAGATCTCCAAAACATAAACACAAGCATGCTACACATAATACTTCCTGTGCAGAACACATTACATGTAATAGCTCGTGCACCAGTGCCTCACTGGTCAAACCCTTAAGGCAAAACACAAAATCACACATATTACCATAGGTGATTCCATCATGAGCCACACTGATGTCTCACTCACCAGGCTGGATAAGGAAAAGGTCACAGTCAGCTGTCTGCCAGGTGCCAGGATATGCCATATCACACATGCTCTCAAGTCTCAAAACAACAGGTTCTGTTATGACTTTGTCATAGTCCATGTTGGTGTGAATGACTTAAGATGTACCTCTCTAGACTATATGAAGTCAGACATGACTGAGCTCTTGGACTATGTGTCTCAGGCAGGTATGACCCTACCCTTAAACAGCATTGTACCTTCACCTAGGATGATGACTCAATACAAACAGAAAATGATTGACTTCAATAACTGGCTTAGCTTCTGGTGTCATTCCTGGGATGACATGATAGACAGACCTTGATACTTTGCCAGGGATGGTCTTCATCTGTCACCTCTGGGATTTCAGCTACTGGCTAATGCTTTTGCCACCCCTATAGTGCCTTTTAGGCAGTGTCTCTAGGACTAAATTCCCACTGTAAAAACTTCATCTAAAAAGAACCTCAAGAGTATCCTGATAAATGCTAGCAGTCTCCCAACATGAAACTGCACTCACTGGAAGCTGTCCTCACATTGATAGACGTAGATATTTGTGCAGTTACGGAGAGCTGGTTCAAAGCTGTGGAGAGCACCCTAGCCATACAGGGTTACACCTCCTTCCACATGTTCAGACCTGAAACTGAAGGTATGAAAACTAAAAGAGGTGGTGCATAAATATTCATTAAAGATAAGTACACCTCCGGATTAGTTAAACAGCATGATTCCCTGGAGACACTTCAGGTGCAATTAACTGTTGGTAGGACACATATTCAAGTCATTGCCAGCTGTAGGACCCCCTCCATGAATCAGGACACCGACTCTGCCTATTTGGATTGACTTGAGTCTATCAAGATACATCCAAAAACTATGGTTTTGGGCAACTTTAACTCCCCATCTATTGACTAGGTAAATTACTTGTGCTCAAACTCACTTGCCCAAAGGTTCCTTGACTTCATTAATTCCAGTGCCCTGGACCAGCAGGTTGACACCCCTACAAGGGGTGCCAACATCCTGGATCTGGTGCTTACTAATATAGAGGACCACTGTAACACCCCCACTGGCAGGTCCTCCCTGGTGAAATCTGACCATAAATATGTCTCATTCAAAGTAACTATCACACATGACCTCACCACCCAGCAGAAATTAAACTATAACATTTTTCCAAAGCAGATTATAACCTCTTACTAGATGGTATAAATAGCTTCACTGTACGTCCTCCCTCAGATGGAACTGGCAACTATGCCGAGCTCTACACCAATTCTTAATACAAATACCTGTATAACTGCATTGACTTAGCCATACCTGATAGGACCAAAACAAGCTTCTCAAGGAAGAGCAAACCTGCCTGGTGTAACAGGCTTTACAATAAGAGGAAGAAATTGCTAAGACTAAGAGGGAGGCCTCCTAAACTGGAAACAATCCCGCCCCAGCTTACACAAGCAAATACGACTTCATCTGAAGTCTGCCAAAGCAAACTATGAGTCCAAATTAGCTTCCTCAACAAAAGACAACCACAAGGAATTATATAGCTACATCTGTAACCTAAACTGAAAGGCCCAGATATGTGCTGAACTGGTAGTTAATGATATCACATACACTGAGCCTGTGGACATAGCTAACCTGTTGGCTAACAGGTTATGTGAAAACATTACTCCTCTTTCCCCACAATGCATACCCCAAGACATCCTTACCTCCTGTCCCTTACCTTTTATCTATAAAGGGCAGGTCATAAATGCCATTTCTAAGCCCATAAACACAGCATCTATGGGACGTGATAACATCCCAGGCTGCATTCTACATGGGCTCCAACATGAATTAGCAACACCATTGGGTCCTCTTTTCAGTCATAGCCTAAGCACTGGCTTCATACCAGCTGAATGGAAAAGAGCCACCATTATTCCTTTGTACAAAGGTGGTGCTTCCACTGACCTTGGGAACTATAGCCCTATTAGCTGACATCCATGCACTGACCCAGTATTCAAGGAACTTCAATCCTCACCACTAACACCAGTTAGGGGCATCCATACTGGGAAGGATAACAAATACACACACGGTAAAGTACAGTTTCCCTTAAGAGCACACAGAGATCACAGTCAGTCTAGAGCTGGTTTCTCCCTTTCTCTCCAGATCCCCAATAAGACTACCTACTGGCACAGCTATAGAGTGGGGTCCTTAACCAGAGTCCCAAGCCAAGTCCTCCTTGCACTCTCTCTCTATCCAACCAGTGCCTCGTGGCCCTGCCCAAGTAGCTGACACACACACTTTGAGATATGATTTATATACAACCAAATAAACCCTCCTGGGGAAGGCTGGCACAGTGTCACTAGCTGTGCCCCTTCTGTCCAGGCTATAAGGAAGTAATTACTGCCACCAGGACCCTTACTTATCAGCTACTAAAAAAGCTCTCACCAAAGGGTGCCCAATTATTACTATGGAATATTATTATCCAATTAGTAAGTGTGACCAGAACTTTTGAAGGCTTATTGGAGTGGCTTGGTCAGTATCACTATATGCATGCAATGTACTCTAGAGCTTAAATTATCTTTACACAAAACAGCCACAGTTGCAAAGTTTAAAAATATTTAATAATAAATAATAAAAACACAAGACAATACTTCTTACTACACAGTGCTAGTCAAGAGTTCAGAGATCACAGGAAAATGCTTAAAATAATACAGTAGAATAGTTCTGACATCAATACAGAAAACAGCTAGACTAAACTTGCTATTTTCTATCTATTTCTTAACAGAAACACTAAAGTGTAAGATCCTACTTAGATACAGACAGAGCAAAGTTAAGTGCTGGTGAGTGGTCAGTTCTGAAGACAAATCCAAAATGTTCTGTCTCTGAGAAAGTCCTTTAAATTGATAATACATCCTGCTGACACATTTTAGATTGCATCATTCTTAACAATTCTCTGGTTTCCCAGGGTAATAGAAACTCTACATTAACATTTCTTAGTAAGCTTCTACCTGGTCATGAAACTACAGCAATTAACTCTAGTCTCAAAACAAGAGAAAGAATCTGCTGGTTCAAATGGTTCCCTGTTATATGATCAAAGATGCATTCTTTTGAATGTGTCTTGATCGAACTTGAAAGCACAAAATGGCAAAATACCGAAATGGCATATAAGCAAATTCTTTCCCTTGGAAAGAAATCGCTTGGCCGCCTTTGTTATTTTGCCATTTTTGTCACTGTAGTGCGATCTCGGAGTTGGTATATTTAAGTAGGGGGGTGTGGGAGGCAAAGCCCCCTACTTTATGTAACGTTTTAAAGTTGTTTTTTCTTTTTTGGAACAGCGATTTTTTTTCTCTGGGAAAAAATCCATGTTCTAAGTGTTCAGGATTGTAAGATTTCAGTTACATGGGGTCGATAAATCAGCATTTGCTTTTTTAAGCGTTCGCTGATTTAATATAGATCCGGATCAAACACCACGGCTCAGAGCCCTGAGGTCAAAACAGTCATAAAATGTTTGACTTATCAGCTTTCTTACAGCAGAGTGCACTGTTATTACATTTCTGCAGTTCAACATCTAATACAGTATTTTCACATTTAAGAGAACAAGCCTGTGGCTAATATTAATATTTACAAATGACAGAATGATCTACAAAATTCTATCTAGCTAAGCTGGCAGCCTTCACATATCTTCAAATATCTTCACCCTGGAGAACTCAAGCTAGTTTTTCAAGTGACCCTTGAGAAATGTTGCTTGAGAGGGTTAGGTCTATCTGCGTATACCTTACCCCATTCCCTGTCTTGAGAACCCGTTTGTGTTGGCATTGCTACTCCCACTGTGGTGCTGCACTGACATATCATATGCTTGCAACCCTAATCTCCATCTGAGCAACTTGGCATTTTGCTGGCTGGCTCTGTTTAACCATGTTAGGAGATTGTGATCTGTCACTACAGTGAATTTTCTACCATACAGATAAGTTTGAAGTTTCTGCAGTGCCCACACTATGGCTAGACATTCCTTTTCTACAGCTGCATAGCATTCCTGCCTGGGTTGGAGCCTATGACTGAGATAAACCACTGGGTGCTCTTCTCCTTCTGAAGAAATCTGGCTAAGTACAGCCCCCACCGCATGGTTTAAAGCATCCACCTACACAACAAATTATTTGCTGTAATCTGGACTGGCTAACACAGGGGGGTCCTCTCAAAGCTTCTTTAAACTTCTGGAAGCAATGCTCACATGCTGTGGTCCATACCTTATCTGGCCTGTTCTTCGTTGTCAGGTCTGTGAGGGGAGCAGCTATGGTACTATAACTGAGGACGAACTTTCTGTAGTTCCCTGCTGTCCATAAGAATGCCCTCACCTGCTTTTTGGTAACAGGTGCAGGTCATGCCCGAATGTCTTCCACTTTGGCAGGTTCTGGCCTGATCTTACCACTCTCCACTCTATGTCCCAGGTAGAAGACCTCTGCCATACCCACCTGACATTTGCTCGGCTTAATGGTCAACCCTGCCCTCTGTAGTCTGCCCAGCACCTACCTAACATGTTGAAGATGCTCTTACCAGGAATGGCTGTAGATGGCAATATCATCTAGGTAAGCAAGGGCAAACCCTCCTGCCCCTGCTAGGATATGATCTACCAACCTTTAGAAAGTTACTGGGGCATTTTTCATCCAAAAGGGCATCTTTGAGAACTCATACAAGCCAAAAGGAGTCACAAAGGCTGACTTCTCTCTAGCACTGGGAGTCAAGGGCACCTGCCAGTAACCCTTGGTAAGATCAATGGTTGTAAGATACTTAGCCCCACCCAGCTGCTCTTGGGCCTCATTTGTCCTAGGCATGTGATAAGCATCTGATTCTGTGTGACTATTTAATTTCCTGTAGTCCACATAGAACCTGGTGCTGCCATCCTTCTTTGGCACCAGCACCACTGGGGAGGTCCAGGGACTGTTGGACTCTTGAATTACCTCAAGTTCCAACTTCTCCTGTATCTCCTCCCTCAGAATCTGTTTGACTCTTTCAGGTACCCTATAAGGGGAATGCCTAATAGGCCTTTGGGGACCTGTAGCCACCTGGTGGTGCACCCTGGTTTCCCATTGAACATGTCTACAAACTCCTGTAACACTGCTCAGATTACTCGAACCTGGGTAGGAGATAGCTGCTGGGACATTGCTACCCCTTCCACTGAGGTGTCAGTCCAAGCCTCACTGAGGAGATCAGTCACCAGATCCCTCTCAGACTCCTCCTGCAGTCCACTGCAAATATTCAGCACAAGGGCCTCCCTATCATGGTAAGGTTTCGTCATGTTAACATGGTACTGTTTGTGCTCCTGCCTAGCAGTTCAACCATGTAGTTAACCTTTCTTACCACCTTGTAGGGTCCCTCCCAAGCTGCTTGCAGCTTGTTGTGTCTGACAGGAATGAGAACCATTACCTGCTTCCCTACGGCATACTCTCTAGCACGAGCATTCCTGACATACCATATCTTTTTCTGTTGTTGGGCTTCTGCCAGGTTCCCCTGGGCCAAGCCAATAAGTTCCCTGAGCCTTGCCCTGAGGTTTAGGACATATGCCATAACAGACTCCTTATGAGATTCACACTCACCTTCCCACTCATCTCAAATTAAATCTAGAGGTCCTCTCACCCTATGCCCATACAGCAACTCAAAGGGTGAAAAACATGTGGATTCCTGGGGTACCTTTCTGTAAGCAAACAACAGATGGGGAAAATATTTTTCCACTCCCTCTTAAACTGGTCTGCAAATGCCTGTAGCATGGACTTGATTCTAGAGTTTAACCTCTCAACAAGACCATTAGTCTTAGGATGGCAGGGGGTGGTCTTCAGGTGCTTCACCCCACAGTACTTCCAAAGAAAAGCCAGCAGGTCTGACATGAAATTGGCACCTATGTCAGTCAGTATTTCTTTTGGGAAACCTACCCTGCTAAAAATCTCAATTCAAGCATTTGCCACCTTTTCTGCCTCAATGGAGGACAAAGTCACTGCCTCAGGGTATCTTGTAGTATAATCTAGTACCACTAGGATATACTTTTCCATGTGGAACTTGGGGTAGTCAGAGGCCCAACAATATCCATAGCTACCCTCTGAAATGGCTCCTCAATCACAGGCAAAGGTGTAAAAGGAGCTCTCACCCTGTCTCCTGCCTTGTCTACCTTTTGGTACTGCTCACAGGTCATGCAGTACCCTGTTACATTTCTGGAAAATCCAGGCCAATAGAAATTCTGCATAATACGTCTCATTGTACATTTTATGTCCATATGACCTGAAAAGGGAATATCATGGGCTATGGCTAGAATCGCCAGATCGTAGGCTGTGGCACTACCAACTGCTGTATCCTCTCACCTTCTAGTCCTCCCTCTGGGGTCCACTCTCTATACAGTAACCCTTTGTCCCAGTATACAGATCCCCCTTCCCTTGAGAATCAGGTGCATCACTAGCTACCTACCTCAGGCCTTGCAATGTAGGGGTTGAGAGCAGAGCATGTCTCAACTTTCTCTTTGTAACCCTTCCCAGCTAACCTTCCACAGGATGTCTGGCATCCCCTGACAGTGGTGCCTCACTGTCAGCCTGGGTACTACTACTCATCTGTACCTTTGCAGTCACTTTTTTCAAGGGAACATCAGCACCCAGAAGCAGCTGTGGCTCACCTTCAGTCTCACTGCTACAGTGTAGCTCTCTCCCTGAAGTAACCACCTCACCAGTCCTGGCTGCAAGTATGTGGTCTGTCTGGGTCACCACCGGGCTACCAGATCCCTTGTCTCAAAGCTTGACTGTGTGCAACTGCATTAATACATAGTACTGCTTCATAAAAATCCTTTCCTATCAGGACATCTACAGGATGGTGGTTTGGTGCCCCTGTTGTCTCAAGACAACCTACTTTTGGCATTTTGTCTTTCCCACTTACTGGCTCTCTCACCTTCTGTTCCCCATCTTGCCTCCGTGGACATCTGTATGCCACATGGCCCCACTGGTTGCATTCAAAACATTTAACCCTAGGTCCTGGATGTGTACCTGGACTAGTGGCTTCCCCTGCTACTGGCAGATTCAGTTGGGGCAGTCTGGGCTGCCCACCATGGGTTCTTTCAGATGCATGAGCAATACTGGGGGCCCGTTTCCTGTGCAGGGATGCGCTGTTGCTAGGTATAGGTCTCCCTCCTTCCCCAACTCCTCTGAAGTCGCATGTTGTCTATCAGCTAGCCAGATCCTTATGTCCTCAGGCAAAGTGCTAAGGCTTATTCCCTCACCAAATGTCTGCCAGCCCTTCAAACGTGGTGACCTGACATCCACTCGTCTGCCTATGAAAATAAGTGCTCATTTTAGCAACATATTCATACACACTTTTATCTGCCTTGCATCTATGCTCACAAAACTTTTTTCTATAAGTTTCAGGTGTTAGCTTAAAAAATTCTAACAAACAATTCTTAACAGCAGTATAATTAAAGCAGTCAACATCAGACATTTTGGACAAAATAGTTACAGTTTTACCATGGAATAAGGGGGTCAGGAACCGTACCCAGAGCCTTTGGTAAACATCATACTGTTTACATAACCTCTCAAACATGTGAATAGAACTATCAAAATTATCCTCACCTGTAAACTGCAGAAGAAATTTACTGACCTTTTGTGCTTCTGAGGTCCAGTTACTCCCTTCCCCATTACCTCCATGACTCTGGCGAAGAGTCAGCATCTCCATTTCGTGCTGCCTCTCCTTTTCCTCAGCTTCCAGGCATAGCAGTTTCTCATTCTCCTCAGCCTGTATACATCTCAGTCTCTCTGCTGCTTCTGCTTCCAAATGCCTGGACTCTAACTCAAATCTCTTTAGCTCCAGATGGATTTTAAGTCCTCTGCAGAAAGGTTGAGCTGTCCATTCTCTATGTGTTGTACATCTCCACAGCCAGTCTGATTGCCCTCCTAATTGCTGTTTTATGATGCAGCTTTGATCAAAGCTGCAATCATGTCTGCCATAGTCAGGTTTCCATGCACCAGTCCCTTAGCCTGGCACATCTCAGCCAACTGGCTCCTTGTCAGCTTGCCATACTCCTCTGCTTACATTCTTGCCTGCTCTCCCTGACTAACTAAGCTAACAAAAGAAATAAAACAGTTTTATCTGAACTCTGAATATTTACTGCATTGCTGATTTAGAGTACAAAAACACCTTCGGTGATCACTGTACACTAGCTACAGGAATTCACCATCCACACCACTACAAGAAAAATTGACAACCAATTAATAAGCGGTGTGGGTATCCCACCACTGTCAAACAATTAATATGTGACACCCGAGTAATCAAGGAGCCTCATTCCTTACCACTAACACAGTGAGGGGTGTCCACATTGGGAAGGATAACAAATGCACACACAGTAAAGTACAATTTCTCTTAAGCGCACACAGAGATCACAATCAGTCTAGGGCTAGTTTCTCCCTTTTTCTCCAGATCCCCAGTAAGACTCCCCACTGGCACAGCTATAGAGGGGGGTCCTTAGCCAGGGTCCCAATCCAAGTCCTCCTAGCACTCTCTCTGTCCAACCAGTGCTTCGTGGCCCTGCCCAAGTAGCTGACACACACACACACACACACACACACACACACACACACACACACACACACACACACACACACACACACACTCTCTTTGAGATATGATTTATATATAACCACACAGACACTCCTGGGGCAGGCTGGCACAGGTTCACTAGCTATGCCCCTTCTGTCCAGGCTAAAAGGTAGTAATCACTGCCACCAGAACCCTTACTTATCAGCTTCTAAAAAGGCCCTTACCAAAGGGTGTCCAATTATTACTGCGTAATATAATTATCCAATTAGTAAGTGTGACCAGAACTTTTTAAGGCTTATTGGAGTGGCTTCGCCAGTATCACTATATACATGCAATGCACTCTAGAGCTTAAATTATCTCTACACAAAACAGCCAGAGTTGAAAGGTTTAAAAATATTTAACACTCTCCTGCTTTCATACATGCAGACAGGAACACACAGACAGACAGGAACACACAGAGACAGACGGATATGTATACAGACAGATGGACGTGTACACAGACAGATGGACGTGTACACAGACAGACGTGTACACAAAAACACACACACAGAGACACACACACACTTTTTTTCTGTTTTATGTGCTGCTTATCGAGTGTAAAATAACACAGTTGATCTCTCCCTCACTTTCACACATCTATAGACAGCACAGGACAAGAGCTGTGACACATTCTCAGTTTTAATACAAATCATTCATTCTTGTATTCAAAAACAACGAATGAAGAAACTGCACTCTTCCTTGCAGTTTTTACCATTTTTTTTAATAACTAGCACTCTGCTAACTGCATGCGATGATCGGCATGATCAGTCACTTAAGACTAGCAATGATTCACACTATTAACATCAAAGGTAGCAAAACAAAATTGGGATTTGAAGAGGCCACTTGGGAATTTGTGGTACCCTATTGTATTGCCCCCCAAAATGGGGAAATACCGTGGAATTCTGTATTGATGAGAGGTATGTGTTCATGAGTGAGTAGTCAGGATTAGGTAACTTTGGATAAGTTGGACATAGTGAAGCATTGTTTTGGGAGTACATGTTTTTTATTGTTTGGATGGTTGTATATGTGAGAAGTTGATATTTGGTGTGACATCGCCATAACAGTCAGGAAATCCTTCTATGTGGCACACCTCATCAATAAGGGCTTTTCGTCCAGAAAAAAGGAGGTCATTGTCCCACTGTACTCATCCCTCATTAGACCCATTATAGTGTACAATGCCCCATTTGATATGTACCTCTCAAGACTGCAACAACTGGAAAGGCTGTAGAAATACCTCACTAAAAGAATCACAGGCCTAAAGCAGATGCCCTACGCTGACCACCTTAAAAACTCTAGCTATACTCTGTCACATATCGTCTACTCAGAGGTGATCTCTGCTTAACATCAAGGCCATGTCAAACCCAGAGCTGTTGGACATGCTACACTTAAAGAAATCCCAATCCCTTAGAGCCACATACTCCAGGGATCTAAACCTTGTCACCACAATAAACAAAACATGCTGGAGGGATAGGTTCCTGACCCAGAGACTCCCCAGACTCTGGATTAGACTGCCCATACATGTCAAGCAGAGTGCCTCTTTGGCCCTCTTCAAAAGGAACCTTGACGACTGGATGGGAGAAAGGAAATTCACTCCGGGGATCATGTCCGTCACCCTGCTAGACAGGGGTCCAGGGAAGTAAATAGTGTGGGAAGAAATAACCAGAGATTTGTTATGGCTAGGCTTGTATAGGCCCTAGGGCCGATAGCCTAGTACCAACCTATGAACCTATGAACCTATGAATAATAAATAATAAAAACACAAGACAATACTTCTTACTACACAGTGCTAGTCAAGAGTTCAGAAATCACAGGAAAATGCTTAAAATAATACAGTAGAATAGTTCTCACATCAATACAGAAAACAGCTAGACTAAATTTACTATTTTCTATCTATTTCTTAACAGAAACACTAAAGTCTAAGATCCTATTTACATACAGACAGAGCAAAGCAGGTGCTGGTGAGTGGTTAGTTCTGAAGACAAATGTAAAATGCTCTCTCTCTGTCTCTGAGAAAGTTCTTTAAATTGATAATACATCATGCTGACTCATTTCAGATTACATCATTCTTAACAATTCTCTGGTTTCCCAGGCTAACAGAAACTCTACATTACATTTCTTAGTAAGTTTGCACCTGGTCAGAAAACTACAGCAAATAAAGACATTATATATGTAAAATCTAGCAATTAACTCTAGTTTCAAAACAATAGAAAGAATCTGCTGGTTAAGACACCACAGCTCCGAGCCCTGAGATCAAAACAGTCATAAAATGCTTATCAGTTTTCTTACAGCAGAGTGCACTGTTGTTAAATTTTTGCAGTTCAACATCGAATACAGTCTTTTCACATTTAAGAGAACAAGCCTGTAGCTTATATTAATATTTACAAATGACAGAATTATCTACAAAATTCTATCTAGCTAAGCAGGCAGCCTTCACATATCTTCACACTAGTCTTATCTGCAAGGCCATGGAGCGAATCATTATGGACCTTATCAACAAAGATATATAGGTAATCTCCAAATGCTTATCCCTACTCAGACACATGTCCCTACTCAGTCTGGATTTGTCAAAGGGTGATCATGTTTGTTAAATCTACTGGGCTTCTTTGAGATAGTCACTAAGGGCTTGGATAAGGGGAAATCTGTGCATATGGCCTACCTGGACTTAGCCAAGGGATTTGACACTGTCCCCCACTCAGGCATCATTGACAAACTCAACCAACTAGGCATCAACCCTTATATCATTAGATAGGTCACTAACTGGCTCACTGATAGAACTCATATAATCTAAATAGGGAAATCCACCTCCAACAGCAGACCTGTAATCAGTGGGGTTCCACAGGGATCAGTCCTGGGACCTCTACTGTTTGGAATCTATTTCTCTGAAGTACAAGCAAAAACTAAAGGTCTGTGGCTCACAAAGTTTGCTGATGACTGCAAACTGGGAGTGGTTAGTAGAATCCTCAAAGTATGTCAACATCCTACAAGAGGGTCTTACACAAACAAATGATTGGTGCCAAATTCATGGCCTTAAACTCAATGCAAAAAAATGCATTATCATTCATTTCTGTAAAAGCAATGTTCCTGCTAACTACCACATCAATAGCAACACCTTAAGTACACATTCAGTGGTAAGAGACCTGGGCCCACACGTTGACAGCAACCTTACCTTTGACAACCATGTCTCCACAGTGGTAAGAAGGGCATTTTGTATTACTCATCTCATAATTAAGGGCATTGCCTCCAGGAAAAAAAGAAGTTATAACCTCCTTGTACTCTTTCCTCATCAGGCCAATAACTGAGTACAAAGCACCTTTTGGTATGTACCTTTCCAGGCACCTGCAGCAACTGGAAAAACAACAAAGGTTTGGCATCTGTCCTATGGTGATCATCTGAAATGACTGTCACTTTATTCTGTTTCATACAGACTACTCAGAGGTGATCTGTGTCTTGCATACAAGGCAATCTCAGACCCTGCTTTATTGGAAATGCTGCATACTCGTAAGTCAAATGGTATACGGGTTACTCACTCTAAAGACCTTGACCTGGTATGTGGCATTAATAAAACCTGCTGGGGGGACAAATTTGTCTCTCAGAGGTTACCACACCTTTGGAACAGACTCCCACTTCATGTCAAACACAGCACCTCACTGGCCCTCTTCAAATGCAATCTGGATGATGAGATGGGTGACCGTAAATTCACCCCAAGGGATTCCACCTGTGCCCCTCTTGAACAGGGGCAATAGGTGCTGGTCATGGACATAAGGATAAAAACTTGGCTAGGCTTGTAAGGGCCCTAGGGCCATTGGCCTAGTAACTTCCTATGATCTTATGAAAAGTCCACTCTTGAGATGGCATTGCGCCAGTGTGTCTTATATGTTTAATCTTGGATCTTCAGTTGTAATGCCCTCCAGGAGTCTAAAGCACTTAAGGCATTAATGAACATAAGGACTGCATCTTCACCTCTTCTTTACCTATTCAAGGCACAATCCACTTTTTCAGTCTATAGGTCCTCTAATAGTTTTGCTCCCTAATCAGTATAATAGTGGTCTCTCATTCAGTTTCTAAACCTATATTACTACTCTGGTAACAAAGTAAGGATATCACACATTTGGCCTACAAGAGCAGTTTAAGATTACTTCAGCAACCACATTTTGCTACAAAGACTGTCATCCTCTCTTTGTCAATTAAAAACCTTCTCAAGCTATCTCCAAGGCTACTACTAAGAAGGGTCACCAAGTCCACACTTTCTCTGCTGCCATATGTAACATAACTAACTGGAAAGCACTTGAGCTCAACCACTTAGCCTTGTTCACTGTCATGTGTAAGTCCTGTATAAACCAAAGATGAGTTCTTAAATCTTAAGCTATGGGTTAAAATCTACACCTCTTCAGGGTTTCCTTAAAACCAGTGACCTAAACCCTAAATTTGCATATACCAACTACAATATTGTAATACCTCAGAGAAAGGGGATATTCAAAAAAATGGCAATCTTGGACTTATTATTTCTACCCCAGAAGAGACCACAGGAGCAATAAATTAGCATATGTTTCCTTTAATCACTGCTTTTGTCCAAAAGACTTCTTCAGAACAATACGTGACAAAACACTGGTAAAAAAACTGTTTAAATACAACTTTTGCAAGCAACTAACCAACAATTAACAATTAAAACAAATTGATTACTTACTTAAACAGCTTGAAATCAGAATTTAAAGAAACATGAACACAGTGCAGTAAAATTATAATTATAATAAAATTATAATAAAATGTGTTTATGTTTCTTTAAATTCTGATTTCAAGTTGTTTAAGTAATTAAGTGATTTGTTTTAATTGCTAATTGTTGGTTAGTTGCTTGCAAGAGTTGTATTTAAACAGGTTTTTATCAGTGTTTTGTCATGTATTGTTCTGAAGAAGTCTTTTGGACGAAAGCGGTGATTAAAGGAAGAATACATTAATTTATTGGTCCTGTGGTCTCTTCTGGTGTGGATTTAGTGTTTGTTTTTTAATTGTTCTTTTTGGCACCTGCACTTTTCATAGTTACTTGGACTTATTATATACAACTCCAGATATTCAGTCATTCAGTCTTCACATTCATTGCAAGTCCTGACATTTAAAAATATTACTGGAAGATCACTGTAATTTAGCATCTAATATCCAGTACAACTCATGAAAAATGTACATCTTCTCTTCCAAGTCCAGTCCCCAATCCTGCACATCTCCTTCTTTAACCAGTTCAAGCAAATATTATCCCACCCTCTCCTTCTCCCAGTGATAAATGTTCGGTCCGTTTACATCTTGGTTTTCACTACATGTTGTATCTAGAAGGAAAAATGTTTCATCTGAGTTAACCATGCTGTCTAAAACACAAAGTGTAGGGGGCAGGTAAAAATAAACTTTATGATGTGCAGAGAAATAATGTTTATACTGACCCAAAATCCTTGATTGACTCTGCAAAACAACATGCATATTTGTACATGGATCTGTAGAGACCACACAAACTGGGTTGCAAAACAATTAGTAGTGGGGAGACCACAGTGGGTGCATTCAAAAGTCTGTTGGGGGGGGGGTCAAATCAGATCCAAACAATTTTAGACCGATTAGTGTGATGGAAATTTTATGTTAAATCACTTTAATTTCTACCAAATTCTCTTTTGAAATAGCATTTGTATCTTGAATCAGAGCTGATATTGTATTAGTATGTGCTTCATTGCTCTCATTCCTCCTTCTCTGTGTTTCAAATACTGTTACCCAACTGGCACAGTCTAACATACCAAGAAATGTAATATTAGTTTTTATACTCCGTTTCATACTTTCTCCCCAGCTACATGTAATTGATACATGTTTACATTGTTGCAGTTATGATATTTAGTACTGTTAAATATGTTCAAAATCTAGTGTAAACACTTGCAGTGAGGTTCTAGACAGTGTGTATCTGTGTCTAGATCAGATTCAGGTAAACTTAGAACCTGAAATACTAGTCCAACAATTCACTTTTCTACTACTCTGTAATTAACTTTCTTTCCATCCTGGCTCCTGGTTTAACTCAGTCACAGTCATTTTCTGTGAATGTGTTTTCTTGCATTTAATTATGTTTTGAAGTAACTATACTTTCTTAAAGTCGTTTTAGTTTTCTAGTTGCTGCAGAGCTGGCTTTAGAAATGCTTGTCAGGGATTTGGGCCCCATTTATTTTATTCTTTCTTCATGTTTAGCTCCTTAATTCTCATTGTTAGATTCTTTATGGATTTCTGTTTCATTGCCAGTTTCCTTATGATGTCAAGTCTCATTGGTCAGTTTATTCAGAAAGCTGAGATACACTGTCACTATCTTGACGCTGACAGCACAGAGACATCAGAAGTATGATGGGACCATTAGTTGGTACTACAGATGCTTCTTCACTACAAGTCATCAAAGATCAGTGCTTACCTAGTCTGTAAAGGTCATACCTTAGTTAACAGGTGATCACCTCAACAAGTAGCATACTTCTCTGTCAGTTGTATCTCTTAAGCTATCATTTACAGAACCTACAAAGGCAGTGAATGCATCAGGGCTCAAATCCTGCCCTCATTATCTGGATACATAATCAAATTACAAGATTCTTGAGGGCCATGAATAAGGTACCACCTCTTATGTATACATTTCTTGCCCAATATATAGTCTCTACAAACTGCTTTATTTACATTTTGTGGGACACCTGAGAGACAGTGTCATACTGGTTACTTGGACAAACAATTTACAGCAAAGAAGCATCATTTATGGATTAACAGTCCTAGGAGTGGTCAGAAAAAAGTTTTAATGATTAGGGCATATAGATGATAATCTGCCAGCTCTGAATACATTGGTACTAAATACATTAATGACAGCATAAAAACACTAAAATGAGGTCCTAATAATGATTGTATGGGACATCTAATTGTAATGAACTTTTTCCATAACTGGGAATTATTAAATCAGCAAATATCCATTTTTGCTAATAATTCAGCTACAAAGCTAACTGACCAAGATGCCAAAGAAAGCAACTCTCAACATCTTCATTTGGAAAAATCATGATTCACTAAACCAAATAGTAAAATCAAGGAACATAACAACAATGTAGTGCATAGAGCATGGCAATTGATTTAAGAGCTACGTTGGAGTGCAACCCAGCCTTAACCAATATTCAGAATCCCCTACTTAACTTGTTAAGGTTGGTCTTTCTCTTTAGGAAGTCAAATCTGCCATTACTATCCAGCAAAGACAGTGATAAAGTAAAAAACAGATTTGTTTCTGCCTGCTACCCACACCAATAACATGTCCCTTACATTCTCTCATAAACTTAAAAAGTAGCTAGAATAACAGGATGTGTGCTCACCTGCATTTTACGAATGTGAGTTCAATCCTGAGTGATTTGTCAGAAATCCATAGGTTTTATGAGGAACAGATCAAACACACAAGACAAAAATCTGGATGTTCTGCAAAAATCTGAATATTTAAAGCATTACAATGTGATTAGAAACACAAGGGACAGTATTACACTGTCCTCTGATGGTGCTCCCTAAGTAATTTATGGTTTTGAAAGTCAGCAAAATACTTAGCACTTTTTTTGTAACTAATAGTACATAGAGCAGATAAAGCTCCATGAAATACAAATAACTAATATTCAAACTTATGATCATAGCCTTTAATTATCTGTTATCAACATGGATGCCAAGATTGATCTCTTGAGCTTCTCTCTTGAGGTGAACTTCTTGGAATCCATGTCTCGGACACATAATAAGCAGGTTATAATGGCGAGCCAATCATAATGCTTTATGACATAACTTTTATAGAAGGCCTGATATATGTAGTGAGTAGCATTAATACAGTACAGGCTTTCCTTTCAGCCTTATCCACCTTTTGAGCTTTCAGGAGCTGGCTTATCTGTTCTGTACGATATGGAATCCTCAAGATGTCAAATCTCTCAACTATCTTGACCAAAGAGCTAAGCACTGACTACATTATCCATACCTTTATTTGACACAGGTATCACAAGGGCAACCTTTCAAGTTCCCAGAAATGGGAATGCTTCGGTATTAAAAATATTGCATGTAAGATGCATCAAAAATAATTCAGTTTTGTTACTCATTTGACTTATCTTTTCTTGCAAAAGGCCTTGGGATCTGTTTGCAAAAACTCACATATGTCTCCTTACTACACAGTCCCTTTACATGTATTTCCTTAACTATTACTTCATACTGTGATGTATTCTAATTTATGAATCCTTTTAAACATTTGCTTGCCAAACTATCCTTATTCTGTGGTATTAAATATCAACCTTGAGAAGGTCACTCATATGATATGAACCCCAACATTAATGCCATTATGTCAGATTTCAGGAGTTCCTAAATAGTCAGTGTGACTCAGAGAGAAATTATTACAAATACAGTACAATGTATATCATTAGTAATGTTTACAGACATGAATACTAAAAACATTATAGGGTTTTATGCTTGTATGCACTGCATTTACCTTGGACATTGTTGAAAAGGGCACATAATATTGTCACCTTAACAAACAATAAACAAAAATAATCAAATGCACTTATGTTTATTCACTTTCCTTTCATGATACAAAATATGCCATGTCTTCCCTGCTAATCCATCAAATGCTTCCTATTTTCTAGTTCAACACTAATTGATTTACTATTTGCAATTTTAAAGGTGAAATATGCCCCATGGTGTAGAGAAATATAGCAAATATGGTGACCCAGTTGACTGATGTTTAATTAGCAGAATATGTACGACAGCAGAGTTTGGAGGGAGGGTAGCAGTCATCAACTTATGCTGGCTCACTCATTCTGATGGCAGGAGGTGCCTTTGGCCCACTGTAGTGGTGATTTCTGAAGGTGGGTGGGTGCACCATCTGCAGGCCATGAAGCATTTTTGTTCTCTACATGGGCAAGAGGTACCACATGTTCTACTATGTGTGCACCTTTTCACACAGTTAAAGCATAGCTTGCAAAGCCACTGATAAGAGATAGGCAGATGGCAGTATTGAAAATAGACTGGCCTGCTTATTATCACATGATTCACACCACCAAAGAGGGGCAGAGCTGCTGCACATGCAGGGATCATGGAATGAATGGCATAGAGTTCTTGCCTTCTTTGAAGACAGGGCCAGTTCTTGCCTCCAACCACTGGTAAGCCCACTTGCCCAGCAATTGGACAGGCTAGTGAACTTTTTGGGCCTGACATTTATGATTCCATAGGAGGAATGACTGAGTCTAATGAATGAAAGTAAAAGAGCAATTGGTAACTGGTAGAAGAGAAACAAGCAGGTGAAATATGAAATTCCATGTAGCTCATTGCACTCTCCCTGCTTTAGTAAAAAGTGGCAAGAGCCCAGTGGAACAAAAGTGCGGCAAGACCTAGTGGAACTGTAATGGCAACTCATAGCAACTTGTGTTGGCCTAAGACTTTATGAACCTTCACAGCATATAAAAAAGATACTTGAGAAAACGGTAATTTGGCTGCAATGGATACTGGGCACTATGTATTTTCTGGCAATGAAAACAGCATCATTTGAAATGCAGACACTCTGTGGGGGTAGTGATTACATTTCATATTTCTTTTAGTGAGAATGGGCACTCCTTCAGGCATACTAAACCAGTAAGTCTGATCACTGCCACTAGGTAGGTGCTGTAGTATCTGTTAATCATTTACTTAACGTCATCCTCATTCAAATTGCTGACCTAACACAACCAACTAAACTCATCAATAATGACAACACTAAAGTAAAAAAAAAAACACTTTGGAAATTGCATTTGTGACTAGCTAGAGAGTTCTCAAATCTTAAAAAAAATAATTTATCTACAATTATAAAAAAGTCGGTCCTTTCACACAATTATTTTACTATTTTTGTACTTATGCACAACATGATATTACCTGGTGTGTCTTCTTTTGGCTTTTAGGGGTTGTCACAGCAGAACTCTGGTCCGCTAATGATTGGTAGTGAATTTTTACAGTGCCGAGATGCCAGCCCGATGCTCAACCTTCAAGGAAGGCACACCCATTAACGCACGCACCTACCTGCATGTCTTTAACATCACTACCTGGTAGTTGCTAAAATTATCCTTTTTTATTGTCTTATCTTTAACCAAATTCAGATTTGTAGTCACTCTGGTGAAAGAATAAAGACTTGCACTTAGCATTCAACTATGCTGCACTTTCATTTACTGGTAACAATTTATGCATAGCCAAAATTTCAAAGACTACCCCATAAACATTAAAGGCCCCATTAAAAACCCAGTTCCTTTTAGCTTTATTGTTAAAACAGATACCTGTTTGCTCAAATCCCAAAGTGAAAACTGACAATCCAAAATGTCAAAATCCTAAAACTCGCTGATAACTGACTATAGCCTAGTCTGAGTCCTGTGACAAGGGAGTTGATGCATTTAATTAAGAGACTATGGAGTGAGGTACCAAACAATATGAGTTAACATATTTTAATTTGGGGCTGCAATCAATTTTGTGAGTTCATGCTGCATTTTGTGATTTGAGAAGATTAGTAGACAGTGTACTACAATGCAACATCCAAGCTTTCAGTATCACTTTCTGCTGGAGATATTTATAAAGACCCCATCCACAATTTGCACTGTCTACCTCCTCCTGCAAGTCTACCAGTTTCAGCTATGAGTTTGTCACATAATGCAAGAAAAAAAGTCACATCCCAAAGAAAGAAGAGTAGCCTTTAGCTGCACAAATTTCCTCCCAAATAAACTTATGGTACTAGTTTTTTTTCAACAAACCTAGGTGTCACTAATGGAAGCCCTTTTGCCATACCATCATAATCATAACAGGTAGTACCATCCGAGTTACACTACTTATGAAACATCAGTGACCATCTAAAAACACAACATACTAGAACTGCAGAGAGGTTGCCTAGGATTCACTATCATCATAAGATGTCACTGGTCCTGGGATTCTGCCTATGGATGCAGCACAGAGGAAGGAAAGGGAGGGGCTGATACCCTACTCTAATTATATTACATCAGTGACTTTGCATAATGGCAAACATAGTCAGATATTTGATGAGGTAGCATCTTGCTTGCAGTATACATTTCATGAAATATTTAAACCTGCATATACACATAAAAAAGTGGAACCAGAAGTGGTCTCTGCCTTTGGTGTGGTATGAAAGATGAAACTGACCACATGTATGCTGCCTAATGATATAACACAGCAGAAATGGAGAAAGACCCTATTTATTATGATGACATCTCCTATGTCCCTTAGAATGTTATCCTCTCTTGCTGTCTCATGCAGCCTCTACCAATGATGCCACTGAGACAGTTATTCACTCTAGTAATGCGATACAATTGGGCCAGGGATAGCCTTAATGTTGCAACCGAAAGGAAGACCCATTTTGTGCCTTACTAACCACATTATGATACAGGTCTTTGTATGAAGACTTCTCTGTTATCATTCTCTTCCCAAAACTGCATAAAGAAATCTCGCATCGTTTAATTTTATTCTGGCAATATCTGCTCTTCCCAACAGGCAATGAAACATTTGCATTCATGTCCCTTTAGACACAAAAGAGTTTCTGCTTGCACAGTACTGCTTCTTGCTGTTCTTTTGAATCTCTGTCTCTGTCTCTGTCTCCTCACAGTGATAAAGGAACTGAACTAAAGTAGAATTAAAAACAATACTCAGAGCATGGGTCACGCTTCTGTTTTGATCATTCCTTCTTTCTGTATCACTCGGGATCTGCTGGTGCTTGCTTCATCATCAGTCCATATGGGTCAATCTCTGTGTTTTGATCCCTTCAAACCCCTAATGGGTCCTCAAATGGTTTATTCCCATTCTCGTTGTTCTTATCTTTTTATTTTTTTTGTTTTATTTTATTTTATTTGTCTTTTGGTAAACAGGAAAGTCCAAAATGAGCCAATGGCCCATTTTTAGTGGTGGCCTGGGAAGACATGCTCCATAACAGATTCAAAAACATTTAAATAATAGTTGATGAGTAATTATAAAAAAAAGGGGAGAAAAGCCCGGCAGCAGGTTAAATATTATATAATGAGTTGGAGAGAAAGACTCCACAGACATGAAACCATTTTACAATAGCTGATAAGTATTTACATGCAAGGGGAGTAAAACCCCATTATAGATAAAACATTTTAAAATAGATCAGGGTGTACCTTGTAAACAGAGGATAAGAGCCCCCCACAACACTTTGAAATATATTTATAGAATATTTCTAGGAGAAATTGTGATCAAGAATACAATATGTACTGCAAGCAGTAAGACACTTTGCAGAAATGAATAGTCTATGCCAAATAAGCTAATACATAGTTATTTAAAAAAAGGGCTGTATTTTCAGTAATATATGGAGTTATGAAATAAACAGAATATGTTGCTGCTCCTTGTTATCCTCAGTTTTCAATACTGCTTAGGCACAGTGAATCTGGATCATAGCATAACATATATACTTGACTGCACATGCGCATGCAAGCTCTCATACACCCCGCCCCACACACACACACACACACACACACACACACACACACACACACACACACACACACACACACAGACACACAAATATAAATTCACACACGTGCACACACACCAGCATAAGCATATGGATGTGCGTGCACACATATGCAGAGAAACAGATGCATGTTATATTCAAATATGAACATATGCATGCTTTACACATACATTCGACATGTATTCATGCATGTACACAAAAACACAAGCTGCATCATGTATACATGCTCATATGTATATATATATATATATATATATATATATATATATATATATATATATATATACAGTTACATGTTAAATGATCGAGTGATTATAACGTCGAACCTTGGAACATCGAGACCTTAATGTTGGATATACAGATAAGTGAAAACATAGAACATCAAACTGCAGAAAGTACAGTTGTGTACCTACCATAAATGTAGATGTTCAAGTATATTCACTGTTGCAGTCATTACACTTGGATTATCCTGCTGGCAGGCTATCCTCAGTTGGCCCGAGTTCCAAAGTCTAGGTCCGGCGTCGGTTGCTGTCGCCTCTTCCCTGACGTCAGTGCGCCAGGGGTATAAAATATGCAACTGACACCATTTTCTTCAGTTTTTCTTGCCCCAGATGTCAGGTGCCCCCAGACAGGAAGGCTGAAAAGAATAAATTGTGCCAAAAAGCATGCATGTACTAATATAAACATTTCCTTCATCTACAAGCAAATACACCACATAGGTTGTATAGAGTTGAGAAGTACAGAAAAGTCCCAGCAATGCAAAAGGGGTGGTGGGTAACCTGGACTGCAACAGTGAATACACTCGAACATCTACATTTATGGTGGGTACACAACTGTACTATGTTCATCGTGTTTCACTGTTGCAGTCATTACACTTGGGTTGAATCCCAAAGCTGAGGTTGGGCGGCTGGGTCTAAATAGGATTAGGAGAGGCTACCAGGCCCTGCAGAACTGCAATGGCAAAGCCTGCTCTGGATTTAGAGTAGAGAAGTAAGTGGTAGTGCTTGGTGAAAGTGTGCACCGAACTCCAGGTTGCAGCTTCTAAAATGTCTTTGGTTGGTACTCCTCTGAGAAAGGCTGCTGAAGTGGCTGCTGCTCTGGTAGAATGTGGCCTAATGCCCTTAGGCACTGATTTGCCATGTTGTGCATAACAGAAGCGAATGCAGTGTCCTATCCATTTTGAAATTGTCTGCTTTGTGATAGGCTTTCCTTGTGATCCTGCAGCATAGGCTACAAACAGTTGCTCAGTTTTTCTGAAAGCTTTTGTTTTGTCCGAGTAGAATCGTAGTTGTCTGTGTATATCCAAAGAGTGCAGAAGTCTCTCCCCTTTATTCTGGGGGTTTGGGTAGAAAGTTGGTAAATGAATGGTTTGGTTAAGAGCCACATTGGAAACCACCTTTGGCAGGAATGTTGGGTTTGTACTAAGAGAAACCCTGTCCTGGTGAAAAATGATGAAAGGTTCCACAGCCATTAATGCCTGTAACTCTGAGACTCTTCTTGCTGAAGTTATTGCTAGGAGCAGAGCAGTTTTCCATGATAAGAATTTTATATCAGCTATGCTAGCTGGTTCAAAAGGAGGCAGTGTGAGCTTTTCTAAAACAAAATTGAGATCCCAAGTTGGCATTTGTGCTCTTCTTGGGGGTCTTATATTTTTTGCCCCTCTGAGGTACTCTCTTAGTAGAGGATGTGAAAAAATAGGAGGTTCCGTATTGTAATGAGCTGAAATGGCAGAGGCACGGATCTTAATTGATGAGAAGGATAGGCCTTTGTCCAGCATCTCAGTTAGGTATTGTAAAATCTGAGGTATATTTGGAACAAGTGGTTCGAGCCCTAGAGCCTGGTTCCAAGCACAAAATCTCTTCCATTTTTTTGCATAAGATTTCCTAGTGCTGGGCCTCCTGGCTTCTAAAATTACATCCATAACAGCTTTAGAGAGAGGCGCAGTCTGAGTGGCTACATTATCTGCCATGCTGCCAGATTTAAGGTTCTGAGTTGACTGTGCAGAATCTGATTGTTTTGTTGATTCAGAAGATGAGAAATTTGAGGTAAAGGCCAGGCTGGGCCTTGAGACAAGCCCTTTAGGATTGGGTACCGGTGCTGGCGTGGCCAGTCTGGGGCAATCAGGATCATTTTTGGCCTCTCTTGTCTGACTTTTAGGAGCACCTTGGTAAGAAGAGGCAGTGGAGGGAAGGCATAAACTGTCAGGGTTTTCCAGCTGAATGATAGAGCATCCACTTTCCATGCTTGAGAGTGATAAGTTCTTGTGCAGAATTTCTGTAGTTGGCAATTGTGAGGGGAGGCAAAAAGATCTATGTCTGGGCATCCCCATTTCCTTATTATCATGCTGAACACCTGTGGATTTAGTTTCCATTCGTGAGGATCCATGAGATTTCTGCTTAGTTCGTCTGCCAGTGTACTTTTTGTTCCTGGCAGGAATTGTGCCTGCAGATGTACTTGATAGGTCAGTGCTGTTCATAGGTTCATACTAGGTTCATAGGTTCATATTAGGCTATCTGCCCTAGGGCATTTATAAGCCTAGCCAGAGTGTGTTTGTCTTTCACCACCCATTTTAAATTAATTTTGCTATGCCCTTTTTTGAGGTTAGTATACTGTGCCTCTGTCTAACAGTGACACAGAAGTGATACCGGTAAACCTCGATCCCCATCCACTCATCAAGATTCCTCTTGAAGAGAGTCAATGAGGGACCCTGCCTAACCTGGACTGGGATTTTATTCCAGAGTGAAGGGAGCCTCTGGGTTATGAATCTGTCCCTCCAGCATTTCCTATTTATTTCAGTGCTGAGGTTCAAGTCTCTCGAGCGCGTAGCTCGATGGGATTTGGATTTTCTGAGGTGCAGCATGTCCATTAATTCCGGGTTGGACATGGCTTTATACGTCAGGCACAGATCGCCTCTGAGCAGGTGGTATGCCACTGAGTAGAGCTGGGGTTTCTTTAACCGGGCAGCATATGGCATCTGTTTGAGCCCTTTGATCCTCTTGGTGAGGTACTTTTGGGGTCTTTCCAGTTGCTGCAGGTGTCTGGTAAGGTACATTCCAAAAGGGGCATTGTACTCAATTATGGGCCTGATGAGGGATGAGTAAAGAGGCACGATGACCTCCCCTGATCTAGATCTGAATCCCTTCATGATTAGGTGGGTTAAATAAAATGTTTTTCTAACCACTTTGGCCACGTGGTTGTCAGATGAGAGATTGCTATCAACTTGGGTCCCCAGGTCCCTAATTACTTCTTCCGTACTTAATGGATTACCACTTATGTGGTAATTTGTGGGCACTTTGTTTTTTCCAAAGGTGATGACTATACACTTTTTGGCGTTTAGCTTGAGGCCATGGCTCTGGCACCAGTTGTCTGTTTCTATGAGGCCCTTTTGGAGGATGCTTGTGTCGGTTGGAGAGTCGATTATGGTGCCCAGTTTGCAGTCATCTGCGAACTTGGTCAGCCACAGTCCTTCCGTGTTGGCCTGTACCTCTGAGAAATATATACCGAACAAGAGAGGTCCCAGGACTGAGCCTTGTGGGACGCCACTTGCAACTGGTTTGGAGTCTGACATGGCTCCAGCAATTCTAACCATGTGGGTTCTGTCCTTGAGCCAGTTTGCAACCCATCTAGTGACATAGTGGTTTATATTTAAGCTGGTGAGCTTATCTATAATGCCCGAGTGGGGTATTGTATTGAAGGCTTTTGCGAGGTCCAGGTAGGCTGTGTGGACCACCTTCCCCTCGTCAATGGCCTTGGTGACTGTTTCAAAGAAATCAACCAGGTTTAAGAGGCAGGATCTGCCCTTAACAAAGCCGAACTGGGTAGGATCCAGTGTCTGCAGGTCCCCAATATCTTTATTTAGAAGGTCCATGATGATCCTTTCCATAGCTTTGCAGACCAAGCTAGTCAGGCTTATAGGGCGATAGTTTCCAGGATCCGTTGAGGCACCACCTTTGTGGAGAGAGACCACCGTTGCTGTATGCCACTCTTTGGGTACATATCCTGTAATAAGGCTGAGACTGAACAGTAGTTTTATGTTTGGGTTTAGCTCTTCTTGGAGTTCATGTAGGACGCAACCCGGGATACCGTCTGGTCCCATTGATGCTGTGTTTTTTGCTTTGGAGAGGGTGGCTCTTACCTGAGCATCTGAGATGTCAGGGGGGCAGCACTCTGCTGGGAAAGATATTTGCCCTTTTTGTGGGGAGGGGGGGGAGTTTGCGCTGAACCTGTCAGCTAGGATGTTGGCAATGTCTGTGGGTTCGGTGTATTTTTTATCATTTTTGACTAATTCTGAGCATATCTAGGAATTCCCACCCAGGTTCCTAACATACCTAAAGAAAGCCTTGTGATTATCCTTAGTGTCCTGTGCAATTTTTCTCTCGAAGCTGGCCTTAGACAATTTTATGAGTGCCCATAGTTTTTTGCTAATACTGATCAGAGATGCCTTCCCTTTTTGGGATTTTGCTCTATCATGTAGTAGCTTCCTCCTTCTATTGTATAGTTTGTTTATGGCTGGGGTCCACCAGACAGGACGTCTGCCTTTGGAGGATTGGGTCTTGGTTTTATTTGGATCTAAAGCTTTGTAGCCATTGTATTCCCTTCCAGTCATCTTTCACGGTGCTGTGTTGTTGACGATGTTCATCGTGTTTCATTGTTGCAGTCATTACACTTGGGTTATCCTGCTGGCAGGCTACCCGCAGTAGGCCTGAGTTCCAAAGTCTAGGTCCGGCGTCAGTTGCTGTCGCCTCTTCTTCCCTGACATCAGTGCACCAGGGGTATAAAAGATGCAACCGACGCCTTTAACACGTACATCACAACAACATAATAGTATGGCAGAGGGTGCAAATTTCGTTCCTGGAGTGATTGGCAACCTATACCCGGTTACGAAATTGCAAAAGGGCAAGGATGTGCTCCTGGTAGATGGCTATGTCTATAACTTGGAAAGGACCGCAGGTATAAAATGGTACTGGTGCTGTAAACAGAAGTTGACAACCAAATGTAAAGAGCATGCAGTCACGGAAGCATTACCTGATGGAGAGAAACTCTGCAAGACTAGTGGACACATACACACAGGAGATCCAGCAGAGGTACAACAATACGTGATGTGTGCTCATCTAAAGGAAAAGTCGCAATTGTCCAGAGATACGCCCTGTCTAGTGGTAGAGGATGTCATGGCGACAACAACATTAGGTAGTGCCCCTCATCTACCCAGTAGAAAAGCACTGGTGCAACAAGTGTATAGAATGCGTAGAATGCACACAACCATTAGCCAACATGAGAGACCTACACTTGACAGTATTGACATATCAGGTTTCCTGTTAAAGGAGGGCAAATTAATTTCCAAGAGACACATAAGCACAGCAAGTGGTTTGATAGTTTTGGTAATTACTACTGTGAAGAATCTCCAAGACTTAAGCCAGTGTACAATCTGGCTCATGGACGGTACCTTTTTCTTTAAAGGTATTATCTGCTGCCAATTGTACAGCTTACAAGGCTTCCTACAGTACAGCACCCATATGAGGACAGTACCTTTGGTATACACCTTAATAAGTAAGAAATCAGTGAAGAGCTACAACGTAATGTGGCACTGTATCCTATCCCTAATGGCTGAGAATAATGTTGTCAATGTGGCAAAGTATGTTCTCTGCGATTTTGAGATCGCTGCTATCAAGAGTTTAAGAATGAACCTGAATGGTGTAGTGCCAAAGGGTTGTTTGTTTCATTTCAGCCAGAATATCTGGCGAAAGTTGCAAACTCTGGGCTTGGCAGGGTTGTATAACAAGTGTCAATGGTTCCAAACCGATGTGAAATGTTTAGTAGCGCTCGCCTTCTTGAATGAGGAGGAGGTACTTTCTGCATATCAGATCTTAAAGCAGGCATTCTCCCCTAAAGGACAACCATTTCACTGACTGGTACCTTAGGGAAACCTAGGAAATTTTCAACAAGAACCTCAGCCTTCATGTGGTTTCCACCTTTATTCCCCAAAGAGTTTTGGAATATTTGCCAGCTCAACCTCGAGTGTTTGCCCCATATGCAAAACAGTATTGAAGGGAGGCATCACCATTTAAAGTGTTTGCTAGGGGCTCATGCTACTGATCTGAATGTGCTGCTGTTGACTCTCTATCGGGAACAGAATAGGGTAGACGAATTGTGGCTCTGTATGTGTGCGGGCTGTCCACTGTCCCCTATGAGATGGAAAATGCTGGCACAGGAAAACAAGTTTAAAACTATATTGTGGGGTAAGGTCTCGTACGATGCTCTGACATTCCTGAAAGCAATTGCTACACTTCTGAAGTTGTAATGTCACATTCACAGTGGAAGGCATTTTATTTGTTTTGCTGGACTATGCACTAATGGTGTGTTACATTTACATTGCTGGAATGGATTGTGTGATTTGGATATTAGGACATGTTGGGGTATACAGTTTTGGTAGATGGAGTTTGTGATATGCGGCTGGTTCGTGTGCCGACCATTGGTATTCAATTGTTTCCCATTCCTTGGCATTGGTTCTATCCACATTTTAGTTGAGGTTTACTTTACGTGTTTCTAAGGATTTGTTCCCTCGCTGTGGTGTTTTTCGATATTATGGGAATGCGTCTTGGTTACGTGGTGGCGGCTCTGGGTGCGTTTTTGCTATTCTGATAGTTTGTGTCGACGTTCTGCAATTCGATGTTCTGTGTTTTCGCTTATCTGTATATCCGACGTTATGGTCTCGATGTTCCAAGGTTCGACGTTATAATCACTCGATCATTTCACATGTAACTCTATGTATATATATATATATATATATATATATATATATATATATATATATATATGGTTCTACCTGTCTTCACCGACACGCCGAACATCGACAGCCGAATCGAGAGCCGCAGAAGAGCGAGTGCAGAAGACCGGCCTTGACGGGACCAGAAGATCGACAGTGCAGAAGACCGAAAATGGGAAAAGGCTGTGTAAGTATGCGGTGAGTGACGACGTTAGGTGCGAAGTAGTAAAGTGTGGATATGGGTTAAGGAGTTAGGTTAGGGTTAGGGGGGGGGCGGGTAGTGAATGTGGTAGTGAATGTGTTTGTGTTGTTTGGGTTAAGGGGGATATAAAGTGGTTAGGGTTAGGGGCCGCGGGTCAAGAGTGCGTGTGTTTGTGTTATTGGCGGGATAAGTGAGTTAGGGTTAGGGGGGGGGGGTCAGGTGTGTGTAGTGATTGGGCGGACCTTAGGGTTAGGGTTTGGGTCAGGGTTGTAGGTAGTTGTGTATGTGAGGTTTAGTGTGGGTTTGCATTTGGATGGGGAATGTGTTTTGTTTGTTGATTGTGGTGTGAAGTGTATAAGGTTTCGTGTTTGTGTGTACCGTCGGTTATTCGTTTGTCGGGGGTGTGAATTTTTTTTTTTTGTTGTACCGGTTGTGGTTTGTGGTTGTGATTGCGCGTTGGTGTTTTGGTGTTTCGGTGAAGTCAGGTAGAACCATATATATATATTTATATATATGACAGAGACACACACAGAAACATCGGCCTCTTTTTTCTTTCTCCTCAACTTCCTCTTATAAGTTACAAGAGCTGCAGGGTTGCTCCACACCCAGTTTTTGCTATGGAGCAGGTAATGACTGGCATTTAAACCAGATTTTTTGTCAACCCTATCTTTCAATAAAACAGCAATGAAATCCACCTTATACTGGAAGGAGTGCTGCTTTAACAAGAGCCCCTACCTTTTGTATGTATTTAACTTATGCATGTATATTTTGAAATTGCATGATTCAGTTTTGTGTGTGAGGTTTCACTGCCAAAATATGCACAAACATTGAAATTTGTCTTTTTTCAGTATGTGCAAGCCTGTTAATGGAAGAAGTATTTTAAACAGCTCAAAGTACTCCTAATTGGATGAACCATTATAGTTCAATTAATAATAAATTACAAATAAAAGTTTTATCCAAAAGAAAAAGAATACATGTTTTTATAATGAGATGTCATTAACAAGAATTGTAAAAACTGTGTTCCTAAAGCAACTTTCCCAAACCATTAAATGACTGAACAAAAAGTTTGGGAAAAGAAAAAAAACATCATTGGAAGGCTTTGTTTGTAACTGTAGACTTCCCAGCATGTTGTTCTCAGACATTGGGATATACAATAGTTATCAACTGTGCTTGTTTTGACAGAAGCAAGACATTTTCCTGTTACAGTCACTGTTTAACAATTCAGCAGTCTCTTATTTAACTGCCCTTTCATACTTCTCAACTGCACAGAAGATCTATGTTCCTTTTTTTAAAGCTATCTCGCTATGTTAAACGTATAACATAGCGAGATTAAAGCAACAGAGATCTTCCTTTCTCTGTTGCTACCTATGCTCACACAGACAAAAAAAATCAGGACAGTTTCCATTAGTATATGTTGGATTTACAACAGGCATGCTGGTTGGGCTGGCCAATCAGTGTACACGTTTTGGAATGCTAATTGCCAGCCATTGTATAATATTCGTCCTCTTGTTGACTCTTGTTTTTTAGTATTTGTCTTCATGTTAGTCAACATTAATTTCTGTTATATTTTGTACTGCACTGGGGCTTTTCTCACCGGGCATCCTCTGAAAATGGGCATCAGCCCAGTCAGACACTGCCAGTAAACAAATGTAACATAAAATAAATAAAAATAAAATAAATACATTTTTTGTACAATCGAAGCGTTCTAACTTGCCCTCCCACCCATCTGGCCCATCACGTAGACTATATAGGCTGAAAACCTTTGGGTCTACAAAGGGAAGGGGAGGACACATCTAGCACAGCTCAGTTATACCTGCCCCTGATCAAGATAGTGAATGCCTGGGGAACTGGTCCCTGGAAATTTGCACTGAATTCTTTATAGTGAGATTGTTTTGGAAGAGCTCCAGGTTGAGAGAATCTTGGTTTTGTTTAAGTGTTTCAAAAGTGAAGCACAATCATTTATTGAAAGTGAACAGAATTACATTGAAATTACATATTCATGTATTTGGTGACCTCCCCATGGTTGTACATTTTCAAAGGTTAATAGATAAGTAAGGAGCTACACCCCAAAAACATTGTACATACTGGTGTTTTACTGTTTTAGAGTTTTTGTAGTACAGAAGTTGTTTGATCTTATCTGAAGCATCTTTTCCCTTCTTCCAATAGATGCACTTTAGCATATTACAGAAAATCATTAGAATGTCTTTTGTACAATTGTTTTCATTGTTTGGGGTCTGGTAGTAACAACTTTGTTTAAATTACATGAATTCATCTAGGGGGGCAGAGAACAAAGTTCAGGACAGTGCAGTGATCATCTTGATTGATTCATTGTCTGCTTCTTTGCTTGCTAACAGCTAGACATGCAGTCCTAGTGGACTGTACCTCTTGGCTTCCATGTTTAGCACACAGAAAATATGTGTATTCTTTTTGAAAATATGAAGAAATAACAAAGCAGTGGAAAAGCCATGCAACATGGGTAGAAACATTTATTATTTTTGACTGGATGATATACTGCATGCAAAGGGAAGCATTAAAAACAAATTGTAAAAGAAGTCAGGAAGGTTGGTATTACAAGATATCAGATGATATATGTTTTCTTGGCTTTAAAAAACAACATTTGTGTGTTTCACTAGACCTGTAAAATTTATTTCTGTTTTCTTTTAGTAATACAGCATTATTTACTGTTGCCATGTTCATTGTTTTCTTTGCAAGCTGAATTACCTCAACAGAGAAAGGGACTGTCTGTACATTCCAGCAGATTATTTATAAAAGGAAAGATAGTTTTTTTTTTTGTGTGTGTTTGAAATCTGTCTAACCTCCATGGAGTGCACTGAGCCAGAGCTATTGCTATCATGTTTTTCCTTTTTTCTGAGACTGCTATTTGAATGTGAAAGTCTGTTTAACCTCTGTAACTAAAGCTTTTGTTGTCTTTTCTTAAATTTTGTCTTTGACTGTTACTTGAATTATGGAAATTCCAATTTATGGAGAAAATTAAAACAAGGATGTCTGGGTCAGACTGGATGGACATTATCTTCATTCTGAGGTTTCGCTCATCTATAATAAGTAATTGGAAAAAAGAAAAACAGATACTAAGTGTTCCTTCTGTCTCTAGTCTAGCTATAGGAAACAATTATTTTCTTTCTCTATGCAACTGCAATACTGTCTTATATGAGTAATTTAGATCCTTTTGAAAGTAAAATAAGTTAATTTGTTGACACATAAAATCTTACAGCAGATGTCTCATTTTATTAATGAGTTATTCTCACAGCATTGGTGTAACTGTTGGTGTATGTCTTTTTGAAGAAGATCAAGTAACATCAATTACGGTTTCATGATGGTTGGCTCACTGGAAATGTGTCCAGTAATTGAGATCTTGGTACCTAATCATTAATCTGATTGGAGGCAATGTGTCCTGTGAATACAAGAAAGTACTATCACCGTACAAATATCAGTAGCTCCTCTGGTGGAAACATTGTGAGAGTGTCTGCAAAGGTTTGTAGGTTCTTACCACCAAGGAGTCCATGAGAAGCTCAGGCACATCACCTAGTGCTGACACAAGACTAACAATATCCCCATTAATGAATTTTCCACACATATCCTCATTGAAAATCTGCACTCACCCAGACTGGCATTAAGGGTTCCTGGAGAAGTACTCTGCTTGATTTCTAAGGTCAGCCTATTCCACAAGTGAGGAGTATGTTAGGTACCTGTTGCATACCTGTTGCACCATTGGTGACATTCATGAGGTAGTATAAGTTTAACTCTCTAGACTTGGTGTTTGCTTTACCACTGGTTCTATTTGAGTAAAAGGGAAAATAGTTAACTCCTATTATTATTGGTAAGATGGCACCAGAAGGCACTGGGCTCAGACTGAGGCAGTTAAGATCCTGTGGAATCAGTAGTTATTACCCCATTTTGTTGCTGGTGGTGAAAATTTTATTTGGGTTTTACAGGAGTCATTCATAACCCAAGGCAGTGGTATGCCTTTGACATAAGCATTTAAGGACAGTCACACCTTGCATACATAATATGATTTAGGCTCCATAACTCCTACACCTCACATGTGGCAGCAGGTGCATTCAAACTATGTCCATTCATCATGACATTTCGCAACATATGGTGGGATTTAAGCTCATATTCCTGTTTATGACAGTAATAATGAGATTTACAACAACAAACAAGCTAATACCATAATGCAGCATGAGAATCACACTCCACTAATCAATCTGGATTAGGAGAATGACTTACAAATTCATCTCACTTTTGTTTCACATGATCAATGAGCAGAAAGGTGATCCACTGTGGCGACCCCTAACTGGGAAAAGCCGAAAGAAGAAGAATGGATATTACAATAATGTCATCCTACAGCAATATAGTTAGGTGGCCAGAAAACAGGTCTAACTTAATTATGCTACAGCGACAACATGACAAAGAAGACAAGTACAGAAGAAAAAGAACCCCTTTACCCATGCACATTACCAAATTAATGCCTAGTCACATGTTATGGTAACAGTGCCCATTTAAGAATCCAATAGACAAAAGCCCCTTTACAGTGCTTTAAGAACAAAACCTTCTATTCATATAAATAAATGCACTGATGTAAGACATGCAGCTGGCAGACACGCTGGCTAGCAGTTTTAGAGAATAATTTGGCATGTTCAATCCTCCTACCTTTCCTTACGCTGAGCCTTGTCATAGAAAGTTATATAGGTAGACTGACTGGACTTTTATTTGATTATTTCTAGCAAACCAAAGAAATATCTGAATTATTCATAGAGGAGATGGACTGATTGAAAAGCTACTGGATAGCCAAGAGATATGTGCAGCTTGACATGAAAGGTAAAACAGCCTGGAAGGCAAACATGATGCAGATGTTATCATTCAGAATATGCCTTCCACACAATTTAATAAAGGGACATCTTAATAGTTAATTCAAATGTCAACAAAACAGTAGCAATAGCCAATACAATGTGCATAGTTCATTAACTAAGACATTTCTAGATCTACAGAAGTGGTAACAACAATAGAGAGGGCTCAGAACCACATCAATCTGCACACAAACTAAATGCATTTCACAGTACTCTGAAACATACGAAGTATCTAGAATTAAGCACTGAATATGTAAAATATTCAATCCCCTTTATTATGCTTTTTCAACAATATACTCTTGAAAGCATACATTATACATTTTAATGTGCTGGGTTTACAAAGTGTTATTATTCAACTGTAATATTATTCACAATTGCTGTGCCTAATACTAGTCTATTGTGAACAGTGTACTACCCTGGTAAACAAACATCCATCCATACATACATACTTAACACCACTTTTGGATTCTCTCTCTGTTTTTTTTATATTTTTAAATGTGATTCTAGAGTCTGCCCACATGGCATCCAGCATCTTGATTTTTTAGTCTACCTCTAGGTATCCCACCATGCAGTGTGTGGCTTTAAAATATTACATGATAGCCACTAAGCTCCTGTCAATGCAATGACTTCACATGTGTTTTCACATATACCCTGCTTTTTTAAGTTAGTCAGGTTTAATAACCATTTCCTGCTCTTCAATGGCAACTTAAAAGACAAACAGGGATAATCACACAGAACTGTATTCCCAGTGCCTGTTACTTCTTTTTCTTTCTAAAGTGGCCAGTTTTCATTCTTTAGTTATACCTGAGTTTTAGTCTTTAAACTCATCTCCACTCCCCCTAAACACCTCCCCTTCATATCTGTCAAAGTAGCAAAGGTAATTTGGGCTGTTTGCTGCTGTGATTGATAGCTCACAGCAGGAGACATAGTTAATTTACTGCTGTGTTGTACTATCTACATACTTACAGTGGGACACTTACTTTTGCTGCACCAGAGCCTATTTCTGTCCTCAAGTTTTAATCCTTACTACATATTAATTGGTAACACATTGTTTGGCAAACCTTCCCACTTCATTTTTCAGAGAGTCATGAGAAAACAAAATTCTTAAACAATTGTATCAGAAAGGCCATAAAAATAAACCATTGTTTCTGTATAGCACTGTGATGCACTTAAGACATTTTGTATCAACATGCATTTTCTAAACAATAGTAATGCAAGTATAAATTATCACTTTATTGACTTAACAGTATTGATTACCTGAGAAGTTATGTGGGACACCTCAAAGGTAAGATTAAAAAGTCATAAGCATTCTGTAAAATCAGGGACATTGGAGATGTATGGTCTTGAGCCATTTACCTCCTATTGTACTGTTGTCGGTATTTGCTCTCTGTAATTTGTCCCTTACAACTGAAGGATTTATCCAAGTTGTCTGCAGTAATTTTCTTAATCTGAAGAATAATACAAAAAAGTCAGAAAATGTTATAAAAATAATAATCTGAATTATATGGGAAGGCTGTGATGAGGAACCAGGGTTGGAGGCACTGTGGGATGTGTTTGGTAGAGGAGCAGTGGGAAGCATGGGGTTAGGGGTCATGGAACCCTGGAACCAGAGGTGGAGGTACTGTGGGATGTGTATGGGAGAGGAGCAGTGGGAAGCATGGGGTCGGGTGTAATGGAACCCTGGAACCAGGGTAGGGTTGCCACCTTTTCAAATGGCCAAAAGTGGACATTTTTCACACACATCATGTCCTACAAATCTCAGGATTTTTTTTTTTTTTATTTTTTTCAGGACATAACAGGGGTGGAAGCACTGTGGGATGTGTATGGGAGAGGAGCAATGGAAGCACAGGGTTATGTCTCAGAGAACACTGGAACCAGGGGTGGAAGCACTGCGGGATGTTTATGGGAGAGGAGCAATGGAAGCATGGGTTATGTCTCAGAGAACACTGGAACCAGGGGTGGAGGCACTGTGGGATGTGTATGGGAGAGGGGCAATGGAAGGCACGGGGTTATGTCTCAGAGAACACTGGAACCAAGGGTGGAGGCACTGTGGGATGTGTATGGGAGAGGATCAGTGGGAAGCATGGAGTTAGGTGTCATGGAATGCTGGAACCAGGGGTGGAGGCACAGTGGGATGTGTATCGGAGAGGAGCAATGGGAAGCATGGTGATAGGGGTCATGGAACCCTTTGCCCAAAGCTCCACTTCACATTCACCTGTCTGGCTTTTTGTCATGTAAGATCTTTGCAATGCTGTGGAGATTATGCTGCCATTTTTAATAATAAAATGTTATTAAAGGTTCTTCATATTTCTCTAGCAGTGCTTGTAGTTATAATCTGGGTTGCACGTATGCAACATTGATACTGTTGGGCATTTCAGTATGATGATTGGTAACTAGTTGGTTGGTGGGTCAGAGGCATTGTTTATTCCTTAGACTTTGAGTATACAGTGCATATTGAGCCAAAATCATCTGTAATTAAGTAGAACAACTAATTCTACAAACTATTTTTGCAAAACAGAGAAATGTACTAAAATTATTCTATTTGAATCCCATGACAGTGATGGCTTAACTGCATTCCTCATTGGTGATGCTAACTGGCTAGGCTTTTGATGTCTGCTGTGTCTTTGTTCATTTAGTAAATGTATGCACATGCTTTCTGCTGTTTGTTTACACCTCTATTAGCACCTTCATGACTGATTGTGTGTAACACTGAGTGTGTTAATCACTGGCTGTAACCATTTACTCGGTTGGGTGACAGAGCAAACCACTGTTGCAGCATTTGCATAAACTAGTGCCTGTTATAGGTTTTTGATATTGGTCTAATTTAGTTGTTCTTAAAGTTTTCTGCATTTTATTTTGCAGATTATATTTCACTGTAAAAATGTAATACTGAGGTAACTGTGCTGCTGCTTATATGGAACCTTGTTTAGTATTTTGTATACAATCTTTTATCTGTATGCAACTGTAGATAGAGCTTGATTTATTATAGGCTTTATACAAAATATATATAATAAAAATATGTGTGTGTGTGCATGTGCATGAAATATTTGTTTACTGAGATAGTGCACTGATGGTGCAATGGTGTAGCGGTTATCATTGTCGCCTCACAGCAAGAGGATCTCTGGTTCGTTTCTTGGCTGGGGTGCCTTCTGTGTGGAGTCTGTATGCCCTCCCTGCATTCATGTACATTTCTTCAGTTGCTCCGATTTCTTCCCACATTCCAGAAACATGCAGTATGTGGACTGGACACTCTAAATTGGCCCTAGGTGTGAGTGTGTGCGTACAAGTGTGTGGTGCATCCTACAAGAAGGGTTGGGGGCTAGTAACCCAATCCCATAAAACCATACCTGCTACAGAAACAATGAGTGTTTAAGGGTACTCATTGCACAATGTGCTGAATGCACGGGAGTAGATCCTGGATCCAGTGGGAGTACACTGATCAGCACTGACCAAGACTGGCATGAGTCCAGATGAAATGCAAAAAATTTCATAAGCAAAAAAGATAAGCAAGCAATAACACAAGTAGCTCAGATTAGACCATATATGCACATTCTACTAAACAGGGTGTAATGGTAAAATATTTACATTAGTTCATAAACTGGATAAACCTTCAATAATTCTTTGACAGCAGCAGAGAGGTCGAAAGGACAGAGGGACAATGTGTTATATTATTTATTTAGTTTTTGTTGAGCAGGTTAGTCCCACTAGGATAGTGATCTGTCTGCTGTGATGTGGCATGGATGCTTTGTGCTAACCTCCAGCACCTGCATGAATGGACATCTGTGGGACTGGCTACCATAATATGACACTGAGGCTTGTCACAGACTGCCTTATAAGCAGAGTTAACATCTACTCTGCCCTTTCAATGTACGTAAAAGGTAATCAGTGTGATAGGGCAAAATATATAATATATTGCAGTGTCAGGTCCTAGTCTATACATTTTTGGGGAGGCTGCATTATGGCTGTAACAGTGCAGTTCATTTCTCTGGACCTACATCCTTTGCAGGGGGGGGGGGGTGCAGTAGAACTTGATTGTAAGGGACATAGCCATTTCTGCAGTTGTGGTAATGGTTTCTGTCGTAAGGTTATCAATAAATTTATTGATATACACAGCCTCCCAACCCAACAGCCAAAGCAGTGAGCCAAGCTTGCTCTCTCTACCCAGGATTGCTGCGACAGTATGTATGTGTACAAGCAGTAAGGTAATTAAATGTAATTCTCCAGTCAACCCAAAATCATATTTATAGAGCACTTCAACTACACTGCTATAAACTGGGAATTCTACACAACCCCAAATTCACAGGGCCAAATATTCCAGCTAGTTCATATGCCCATTAGGGTTACAAAGATACTCGACCTAGCCCTCATGAACGTGGATGAAGGTCGCAACCCCCCCACTCACACACACACACACACACACACACACACACACACACACACACACACACATGCGCACACACACAGTGACACACAAACACAGTGTCACATCCTCACAAATCAGGTCAGACCATGAAGCTGTCCTCTTTGAAATAAAACCTGGAACTTTCAGGAATTACTCCAAGGCAAATAACTTAGTATTAAGTGACACTAGCAAAATTTCATGAAGCTAAAGTAGCCTGTTAGCCTAAGGGCAATCACAAGACATTCTTTAGCTATGCCAACAACCTGAAAAGCAATATACAACAATATGCTAAACTAATTGTAAATTAAGCTTCCTATATTAAGCCAGAGGATATAGCAAATCTACTGGCTGATAAGCCACTCTAACTTTATCCTGCTTTCTCCCCTTGACACCTGTGAAGAAGTAACCCCAAGTATAACTATCACTAGGGAATAGGTTCTTAATGATCTCTAAAAGGCCAAAAACACTGTATCGACGGACCCTAATAATACCTCAAGATTCCTCCTCGATAGCAGGAAACATGACTTGAAGGCCCCACTAGAATGATTACTTAATCATAGCCTCCAAACAGACTTTATGTCAAATGAATGTAGGACTGCAGCTGTTATCCCTCTGCATAAGGGCAGGCCATCTACCCACCAAGGTAATTACTGACTTGTAAGTCTGACTAGTCTCGTATGTAAAGCCATAGAAAGAATTATCATGGATATTATAAATAATGAGACTGAAAACCCATTTTGATTTGGTCAAGGGCAGGTCATGCCTGCTCAACCTGGTGGACTTTAAGAAAGTCATCTAAGCAATGGAGGAGGGCAAAATGGTGCATATGGCTTACCTCGACCTGCCAAGTCAGTCTACATCATACCCCATTCAAGCATTGTAGACAAGCTCATATGATTTGGTGTAAACTCCTATGTCACCCACTAAACAAGCAGCTGGCTTACAGATAAATCCTGAGAAGTCTGCAAAAAGTTCAGTCACAAGCACAGTCACCAAGAGATTGGTACTGGGGCAGCTCCTTTTTGGCATCTTAAGTAAAGTCTGATGTCACTGGCCTCTGGATGACTGAGTTCACAGGCAATTGCAAACTAGGCACATTCATAGAATCTCCAATTACATAGTTCTTCTGAGTAGGCCTGATACAAACTAATTACTGGTGCCAGAGTCATGGCCTAAAATTCAATGTCAAGAAATTTATAATAGTAACATTGGGTAAGACAGCCATTCCAGGAGTGGGGTTTTCAGTATTTAACACTGTCATATAGTACAGTTAGCATCTGTCATCATACAGGAGGCACTCAAGGTAGCTAGTAATGCATTCTGTCCAAGCAAGGCAGTATTTGCCTAGTCAGTGCATGTTCATTCATCTGTTGTTTGATGCATGGATATGAACCTGGATGTCTTTATAATAAACAACTTTACTTCAAGTAATAAGTGACATGGGAGCTTTAAGAAATACCAGTGCTGGTATCGTGGAAGTAAAAAGGGAAGGGCATATAGGATATATTTACATAAACACAATAAATAGTAATATGTGGGATGGATTTATAAAGATGAACGAAAAACTGAAGTGACTGGAATCAGAAACAAACCAGTAAAGGGGGCTGCATATTGAGTTACAGTGTGTGAAAAATAAATCAGAGAAGATGCATTAACAATGATCTACTGGTTTATGAAAATTATTGCAGACAACATAGATAAATCCTCCAGTTGCAAGAAACAAATTACAGGGAGCAGATGCAGACAACAGTACAATAAGAGATAAATGGCTCAAGACCATACATTTCAAATGTTCCTGATTTTGCAGAATGCTCATGACTTTTTTAATCTTACTTTTGTTGAAGCAAAAATTCTTATTTTAAGAGTATTACAGTGCTATATAAAAACAAAATGTTTTATTTTTATGGCCTTTGTGACATAATAATTTAAGAATTTTGCTTTTGCAGGAATCTTTAAAAAATGAAGTTGGAAGGTTTGTTAAATGATGTGTTACCAATTAGTATACAGTAAGGATTAAAATTTGAGGACAGAAAGAGGCTATGGTGCAGCAAAAATAAGTGTTCCACTGTAAGTAGGCGGACAGTAAAAGTCAGCAGTACATGAACTTTGTCTCCTGCTGTGAGCTATCAATCACAGCAGCAAACAGCTCAAATTACCTTTGCCACTTTGACATATGAAGGGGAGGTGTTGGGGGGGTGGGTTCAAGGACTACAATTCAGGCATAACAAAAGACTGAAAATTAGCCAATTTAGAAAGAAAAAAAAGTAACAAGCACTGAGAATATGGTTCTTTGTGATTATCCCTGTTTGTCTTTTAAGTAGTCATTGAAAAATGGATGGTGAAGTGGTGCAGCGGTAGCATTATTGCCTCACAGCAAGACTTTCTCCAGTTCTATTCTCAGTCGAGGGCCTTCTGTGCAGAGTCTGCATGTCTTACCTGAATTTGTGAGGGTTTCCTTCAGGTGCTCCAGTTTTGTTCCAAGTTGGACTTTCCCAGTAAACAAATGTTAAATGAACAAAATAAATAAAAGCAAAAAAAAAATGGCAATTAACCTGACTGACTAAAAGAAAGCAGGGTATATGTGAAAACACATGTAAAGTCAATGCACTGACAGGAACTTAGGGGCTATGGACAAGGAGTCCTGCTGGTGGAATAAGGAAGTACAGGAGAGTATACAGCCAAAGAGGTTGGTAAAGAAGAAGTGGGATTGTCAGAGAGATGAAGAAAGTAGACAGGAGTATAAGGAGATGAGGTGGATGGCAAAGTGAGAGGTGGCGAAGGCTAATGATAAGGCATATGAAGAGTTGTATGAAAAGTTGGTCACTAAGGAGGGAGAAAAGGACCTGTACCGATTGGCTAGACAGAAGGACCGAGTTAGGAAAGATGTGCAGCAGGTAAAGGTGATAAAGTATAATGAGGGAAACATACTTACAAGTAAAGAGAGTGTGTTGAGCAGATGGAAAGAGTACCTTGAGGGGCTGATGAATGCAGAGAATGAGAGGGAGAGAAGGCTGGATGATGTGCGGATAGTAAATCATGAAGTGCAGTGGATTAACAAGGAGGAAGTAAGGATAGCTATGAAGAGGATGAAGAATGGAAAGGCTGTTGGTCCAGATGACATACCTGTGGAAGCATGGAGGTGTTTAGGTGAAATGGCAGTGGTGTTTTTAACTAGATTGTTTAATGAAATCTTGGAAAGTGAGAGGATGCCTGAGGAATGGAGAAAAAGTGTTTTGGTACTGATTTTTATGAATAAGGGTGATATGCAGAGTTGTAGTAACTATGGAGGGATTTAATTGATCAATCACAGCATGAAGTTATAGGAAAGAGTAGTGGAAGATAGATTAAGAAGGGAGGTGACGATTACTGATCATCAGTATGGTTTCTTGCCAGGAAAGATCACTACAGATGCGATGTTTGCTCTGAGAGTGTCGATGGAGAAGTACAGAGAAGGTGAGAAGGAGTTGCATTGTGTCTTTGTGGACTTAGAGAAAGCATATGTCAGGGTGCCTAGAGAGGAGTTGTGGTATTGTATGAGGAAGTTGGGAGTGTCAGAGAAGTATGTAAGAGTGGTACAGGATAGTACAAGGGTAGTGTGACAGCGGTGAGGTCTGCGGTGGAAGTTAGGGATGCGTTTAAGGTGGAGATGGGATTACATCAAGGATCAGCTCTGAGCCCTTTTTTTTTTGCAATGGTGATGGACAGGTTGACAGACGAGATCACATGTTTGCAGATGACACTGTGATCTGTAGTGAGAGTAGGGAACAGGTGGAGGAGACCCTGGAGAGGTGGAGATATGCTCTAGAGAGAAGAGGAATGAAGGTCAGCAGGACTAAGACAGAATATATGTGTGTGAATGAGAGGGAGGATGGAGGAATGGTGAGGATGCAGGGAGTAGAGGTGGTGAAGGTGGATGAATTTAAATACTTGGCATCAACAGTTCAAAGTAATGGTGAGTGTGGAAGAGATGTGAAGAAGAGAGTACAGGCAGGATGGAGTGGGTGGAGAAGAGTGTCAGGAGTGATTTGTGACAGATGAGTACCAGTAAGATTGAAAGGGAAGGTCTACAAGAGGGTAGTGAGACCAGCTATGTTATATGGGTTGGAGACAGTGGCATTGACAAAAAGGCAGAAGTCAGAGCCTGACATGCCAGAGTTAAAGATGTTAACATTTGCACTGGGTGTAACAAGGGTGGACAGGATTAGGAATAAGTATATTAGAGGGTCAGCCCAGGTTGGGCAGTTTGGAGACAAAGCCAAAGAAGCAAGATTGCATTGGTTTGGACATGTGCTGAGGAGGGATGCTGGGTATATTGGGAAAAGATGCTAAGGATAAAGCTGCCAGGTAACAGGAAAAGAGGAAGGCCTAAGATGAGGTTTATGGCTGTGGTGAGAGAGGACATGCAGGTGGTTGGTGTGACAGAGCAAGATGCATAGGACAAGAAGAAATGGAAACAAATGATCTGCTGTGGCGACCCCTAATGAGGCAGCCGAAAGAAAAAGAAGAAGCTTCCATTTCTTCATCTTTTCTTCAAAGTCTACACAACCTTATCTGCCAGGCCATTAGATAAAATATCAAATGGTGTTACTGTTACATGCTGAATTCCATCTGGCTTTTTAAAATCTGTGGACTCTGCACTTTGAAAACTATCAATTAAGAGACACTAGCAGTATCTTTGTCAAGTCCATGAAGTAATGCTCCAGTCACTGGAAATTTTCTCGTCTTGACATTTATTCCACATATCTTTCTTTTTCCACATGCCATGCCTGGCCACCTACAATATTATTTGGCTAAGCATTTTATTCTAGGCATTTCCAAGATAATGGGGTTTACACACTACAATCATTTACACCAAGAGCAAGCCTTTTGGATCTGAACCAAGTGCAAGCTTGCTTTATAGACTGGCTTTACATAATAACATATCACTTCCACAAAAAAAAACATGTGTTTTTAGAAGTGGGGTTGGTTTACAAGGGAGTAAGTCACTTACACTGAAAGAAAGTCTTTTGGAACCTGGCTAAATTTTGTTCAGTATTACTGAATGGCCTTGCCAGTAACCCACACAACACAATTAGCTCTGGCCTTTAATGCTGGTGCTGTAGAATATTATAGAATAAATCAATGGCCTGTAATTTTTTTCCTACTTTACAGACACATTTGTTTACTTCTGACAAAATGCATCTCTAGTAGTCAAGCATTTAATTTGGTCCATGTATACTGGTGTATTGCCCAAAGCATCTAGTATCTGTACAAGAGCAGGTTTGGCCAAGGCTTTTGACTTTTCTGGAATATGTAGCTTAATTAGTACATGAAAAGTAGTACAGATAACCAATCTTGGTTTGAATAATGAGGGTCTGGTATCTGCAGGATTACCATTACGAATAGTGGTTCCCAATAACATACCTGTTTCTTCCTGAGGCACAATTGTATGTTTAATAAACAATTTTTTCATAGCTTCATTTCAAAAAGTATGGCCTTAATATCCCCAAAGCTTACAAAAATGTTTAACCCTCTTCACACCAACAGTCATCGACTGGTAGTAAAGGCAGCATTTATTCCTTGTTAAGCAACTTTCACTGCAACTACTTCAGTACTAGATGTGTTGACTGCAATGTTGTTTTTTTTTCTAAATTCCATTCAATTTGTTATCTTTTTGTTTATTTGTAAAGTAACAAGCATTATAAAAAGGTCAACAAAAAACTGCGGATTGAAAGTAGGCAAGTAATGCAGATACAATAAGAATTACAGTCTTATACAGGATAAATGATGGCTAACTGTGTCAGTACACAGTAGCAGTCTTCAGGTGTTTGACATGAAATAGTATTACTTAGTCTTTACCGGGAAAAGCCAAAAGACATTACTTTAGTCTTTATACAATATTTGCAATGCTACTGGTAGTTCAACGCAGTGTTAAGTAAGACAGTTTCAGTAATTAGAAGGCCGAGTGGTAAAGTCTGTATGTAAATACCAGAGATTATTGTCAAATTTATTGGATCACACTGGAAGCAGAAACAAGCTATGCTATCATAGAGTTTTTGCTTGAATTCAAGTGATGGGTGTGAGCACAGGCTTGGAGGTAGAGTGCCCCAATGTTTGAAGCCTAGTGTAGAAAAGGTATTTTCAGAAGTGATTAGTGAGTTAGTTAGGCATTTTATAAATGATGGAAGCATTGCTGCGGCATGACTGTAATGGATATGTTGAAGCTGAGTTCTTAGGTCCTGAAGAAAGTTGTGATTTTATAAAGCAGGCTGATTAGCAGCAGATGAGATTACTTGATGACGACTGATGAGTGTGCCCTGGAGAGGTAAGTGGAGTCATACTCAGAGGGAGGGAAAGGGAATAGATCTACAATTATGGTTGAGTAATGTCAGCATATTAGACACATTTTTTTTTCTTTGAATAAGCTAAATGGCTGGAGGGATAAAGCCCTAATTATGATCCCGACAAGCCAGTTTAGAATAATGCTGCTGGGGGAGCCAGGCAGGGTAACATGGGAGTGAAGCAGACCATGCTTACTCACCCATCCTGGCAGAAGACAGTGCTGGTTTGACTAGGCATGGTAACATGGTAGTGAAACAGCTAATGCCTGCTTACTCATCCTGGGAGAAAGGAGTGCTGCTCTGACTAGGCAGGATAACATGGGAATAAAGCAGCCCATGACTGCTCACCCATCCTGGGAGAAGGCATTGTTGATATTGGATTGGGTATGCTCATCACCATGAGTGTGTAGACTTGCTCATGCCAGTTTTCAGTTTTTGAAAAGGAACTCAGAAAGTCATCTTGGAGGTGTTTGACTGAAGAAGCTGTGCATATTAGTGTTTAATTATCTCCTTGTTGTATTACATTTGCTGGGAGAGAGGTTGTATGCATTTTACTTATAAGTACATTAAAGAGTAAAGGCCATAATGCTGAACTTTGTAACACACCTACCATTATTTCTTAAGGAGTCGGCAGCTTATCAACCTAGTGTATATACTGTGTACAGTGCCTGAAGTAACTTCTAAACCAGTTTGTTGTATTATTGGTGAAGCCAAGTCCCTTGGGATTAAATAAAAGTATGTGAATTACTTGCCTTGCATAGGTCAGAAAATATGGATGCTGCCACCTCACCTTGAATTCATCTTTCGTGAATACAATTTGTGAAAGTAGGTAATGCTATTTCTCTCTTTTTTAATTTCTCCAGGTCTTTTGGGTTTCTAATACCATGACAAAAATGGACTCTATTCCTAAGTCAAAGTACAATTAAAGTTCATGAAATTAGTATTGTTTCAGTCTTTGATGTCAGCCAGAAGTGCTCTTTGCAGTACTCGCAATGTGCCCAGTAATGACTCTTTCTGCAATTCGTATGGGGTTACATGTATTGGTAACATATCTAAATATGAGTGTAGATTCTTTTTATAAGACCCATTGCTCCTACTACTATTGGAACTGTCTGGGTATCTTTTTTCCACATTGATCTCATTTCTGCCTGCAGATCCTGATATTTTATTTCTCTGTTATGGCCTGGCTGAAATCCATGTTTAGTTATAGAATGCAACTTTTTCTCCATTAGTTGGTTTATCTGCTGTAGGTGAACTCATTGTTCATGTGCATAAATGTAAATAGAAATGTAACTACTCTGTGTTTAAGTGGAACAAAGTGTAATGTAATGTAAACAAATTGAGCTTTTCTCCCCAGTCCTCTGCTGAAAATGGGTATTACCCAATCGGGCTTTCCCAATAAACAAAGGCAAATAAATAAATAAAAAATAAATAAGCGATCTGTAGCTTGATAGTTTAACAGCTTATCTACCAGTGTGAACGGAATAAGTAAGGGAATAACACAGGAATGTCTCCAAAGTTGAGTAGTATATTTTCTCGAACAGAATGAGTTATAACTATGGATGTATTGGTAACATATCTAAATATGATTGTAGATTCTTTTTATAAGACCCGTTGCTCCTACTACTATTGGACCTACCGTTATTTCCTAAGGAGTCGACAGCTTATCAACCTAGTGTATATACTGTGTACAGTGCCTGAAGTAACTTCTAAACCAGTTTGTTGTATTATTGGTGAAGCCAATGACTTTTGCAGGTATTTTGAGATAGTCTACTGGTAGGCTATTAGTTGCAAAATAGATGAATTTAACTTTTTGAATATGATTTTTTTATCATGGTGGTAGGAGGCATACTAATTGAGAAGGTAGATCTGACACTGATTCTGTTAGCTACTGACGTGCAATGTGCTGGGTTTATAAAGAGAGTTAGTATTATTTATTGTATGTACTATGAATTAAATGTGCATGTCATGTCACAGTCTGTTTTATCTGTGAAAGTGTATTGTTGTGATTTTTTCCCTGTCTGTATAAGTTTATTGATTGCTGATGAAAACTGTTTTGGTGTTGTTTGAGGTTATCATGTAAACTACTACAGTAGTTTGACTCAGCCTTTAATAAGGTATTTTAGCTAGCTTTCTGCAATGCTAATGGTATTGCAAACTGATTGTTTTTCTTACATGCCATTTTTAGATGTCTTATCCCTGCTGCTGTACATAAGCTTTTTTTATTTCTGAGATAAGCCATGGTGTAGGTTTTGATATAATTCTTTTTTTCTAGGTCGAAGTGCCAAAGAGTTTAACGTTGAGAGGAAGGTTTTGCTTTACTATCTCACTTAAAGATCATGTTTTTAATGGTTCATGTTTGCTATGCTTAAACATAGACAAGAAAGTGTTCTTACTAAATTTGGTTGTATTTCTGCCTATTTTATATTGGATATTTAAACAAATGTTGTCATGTTCCCATATGGCAAAGACTGGGTTGTGATAACTAATGGTATTTGTCATAATTCTTGCACAGGTACTTTTGTAGGGACTTGTCAGTATCAACTTCAGGATACTTTACTTTCCAGTAATTTTATATGTCCTTAGGGTCATATGTACAAGCTGAAATAATACATACAAAGAGGTGAACAGTGTTACAAGTTCTCTTGGGCCAATCAATATCAAAGTTTCCTAGGATTATTATTTCAAATACACTTAATGGTTGTTCTCTAGGATTATATGTGTTCAGAGATAAACTTATTTGCAGTAGGCTGTATATACATGCATATACAGTATAACTACACTAACCAATTTTTGTGGGTCAATTTTAAGTGTAATTAATGAAATTTCAGCATTAGTGATGTTTGGCATTTTCTGGCATTGACCAGTGTTACCTTAATACAGTCTTGTTTCTATCTGACTTTGTTGGTAGATGGAAGAAACTGACTTTACCTAAAGGCACCATGGGTGTTGAGATACTTTTGCCTAATATATAAAATCCCCGAGGAAAGACCATCCCTGGCAAAATAGGAAAGACTGTCAAATCATCTCTTTCCAGACTAATACATACTGGACTCCACTGGAATGACATCAGCAAGTAACTAACTAACTAGCTAACTAACTAACTAACTAACTAACTAACTAACTAACTAACAAGCTTAACAACTGTATAACAGCACTAAGTGTTTTATGGCTTGAATTATGTTCAGGTTTGTCTAATCATAGCTACTTGTTATGTATTCTCAACAAGGATGTAAACGGACACCTTTCAAGCTTCGCTTTTGACAACACATATTAAATGGATTATGATCAGAAATAAAGTCATAATCCTCTGTAGTTTAGTCAAAAAAGAAAGAATTATGTAGCTGATATGAAAAGAAATCATACAAATTAGATAACTGATCGTTCTATAGTATTCCATATCTCCTAACATACGCAAGGTATTCTGGAAATAACACCATAATATGTAAATAGTTTGTTCTATCTCCTGCCATCCCTGAAACAACAGGGAACTCATTTCCTTTTTTAGTCTTAGAGATAACCATTGTTTTCTTCACAAATTCATTAACAAAAAAGAAGGATCCAGTGCACACGACACTATTACTGCCAGGGCAACACACTGCACGGTACCAGGATTACTTCTAGAAGGATCCAAAGCACACTTTCTGTGTTTCTGCCATGACATTGCAATGCAATAGCACCAGTGATACTACCAGAGGATGTAGCACATATATACAGTGCCAGTGTTACTGCCAAGATGATAAGAATATAGTACACTGTACCAGTATTTCTGCTAGGTTAATGCAGTGCACAGTGCCAGTGTTACTACAGGATAATCCAGTGCTCAGTGCCAGTGTTACTGCAAGGATAATGCATTGCATAGTGCCAGTGTTAATGTAGGAGAATACAATACATAGTGTTGGTGATGTTCTACTGCCATATGAATGCAATGTGTAATGTCAGTGTTAATGCTAGGAGGATGCAGTCCACAATGGCAGTATTAATGACTGGTTGGCACAGTACCAATGCTTCTGCTAGGATAATGCAGCTATCAGTGTCAGTGCTCTTGCCAGGAGAACGTTCTGCACACTCTCAGTATCAATTATATGACCTGACAGTGCATATCGCCAATACTACTGGCAGGGTTAAACAGTGCATAGTGTCATTGTTACCGCCATAAAAACAAAGTGCAAAGTACCAGTGTTACAGAGAGATGGTCAGTAGGATAGTGTACAGACTGGTTTTAGTGGATAAACTATCAGTGTCCAAGTGGGTGCAATGAAAAGGAGCACCACATTAAAGACAATGATTTGGTGGCAGGCAGGTTGTTGGAGGTATGATGTGGTAAAATATTTTCAGCTGCTGTGGTGAGTGTGGGACTACAGTTACTGAAGACATGTTTGGTTGCTGGCAGTAGAAGAGGTTCAGCTGCTGTGGTGAGTGTGGGACTAGTTACTGCAGATGCATGTGGATGGTGGCAGTAGAAGAGGTTCAGCTGCTGTGGTCAGTGTGAGTACAGTTACTGCAGATACATCTGACTGGTGGCAGTAGAAGAGTTTCAGCTGCTGCAGTGACTGTGGGACTACAGTTAATGCATACATTGTTGCTGTTGAGAGTGTGGGACTGCCTTAATGCAAACAAAAAATGGACCAGCGCCACAGAAGAAGGAACCAGACCTTTATTCAAAAGTCACAAAACAGCCACAGACCAGTTTTGGCCCTAAGCCTTTATCAATGTACACATAAGCTGTAGAAAAGAAACCTTTTATAGGATGATATAGTTAGAATTAGCCAATCACCACAGTCCAATTAAAGGCATTCATTCAAACCAGGTAAAAACAAGCCCCCTAGTCTAACTATCCATGCTTTTTCTTTCCTATTCAGAATATTTTTCCATCCAGTTTTACAATTTCTACCCCCCTAAACCTTGTCAATAAAAATAAACCTAAATTGGGCAGAGGGGTGTTTTAAAGTGTGTTTATATAATACGTTATTGGGATTTTTATTTCTAATACAGCTAAAATGTTCTGACATCCAAAACTTAATAGGTATGGATGTTTGCCCTATATAAAAGACAAAGCGAGTACATATTACTAGGTAAATTACCCAAGCCATGTTGCAATTACCAGAAACATTAATATTAAATATAAGTGGTGTATTTTTAGATGAAAAATCTTTAGTTTGAACCATATGCTTACAAAATGAACAGTGTACACAAGAAAAACAACCCACCACTTTATACCCTTCAATAGTAACCTCCCAAAAATTCATAAACATGCCACACAGCCCCCTGGAAGACCCATTGTTGCTGGTAATGGTTCCCTTATGGAACCATTATCGGAATTTCTTACTAGATACCTTAAACCATTACTGTCACATGTTAGAGCTCGGATAAAAGATAGTGCCGGGTTTCTGAATGTTATTTCTGATGCTCAATTGGATTATGGCTGGTTTATGTGTACATTAGATGTGGTCTCTTTGTACACAAGTATTCCCCATTGGGCTGGCTTAAGTGCTCTTGAATATTGGTTAGAAAAGACATCATTATAACAGTCCTGGATTTAACACATTTCTCATTTGCTTGACTGAGCATGTGCTCATGAAGAATGTGTTTTATTTTAAGGACACTTGTTTATTTACAGCTTAAGGGCATTGCAATGGGGGCGGCTTTTTTGCCCCCATTTATGCCGACCTTTTTATGGGGTATTTAGAGCAAATGATTATTTATGACAACAGTCACAAAGTTTGTTGAAGGAAACTGATATTTGGCAGAGGTTTTCAGACGATTGTTGGTTAGTGTGGAAATCTGATGCACAATATTTGAATTAATTTGTTGAATATCTTAATGAAAACAAATGGGGCATCCAATTCACTTTAAATTTTGATAGGCAGTCCATCTCCTTTTTGGATGGTTCCTTCTCCTGTGGTGCTGGTCCATTTTTTGTTTTCATTGTTTGGTTTTGGACCTGTGCACCAGCCGTCTGTGCAGAGTTTTTTTTTTGTTGCCTTTAATGCAGATATTTTTGCTGTTGTGAGTGTGAGACTGCAGTTAATGCAGCCACTGTTTCATTGGTGGTAATAGAAGAGGTTCAGCTGGTGTAGTGAGCGTGGGACTGCAGGTGATGCAGACATTGTTGCTGTTGCACGTCAGGGACTGTAGTTAATGCAGACACTGTTTGGATGACAGTAGTAGAAACAGTTCAGCTGCTGTTGTGAATGTGAGTGTGCAGGTAATGCAAACACTTTCTGGGTTGTAATTCTGGGGACTGTAACTCAGATCCTCAAACTGGTGAGATTGTGAATATGAGCAATATATATAAAGTCCATATTGCAGTATTTCAGCGTGCTCCTCCTACTCCAAGACGCGGTGCTCTTTAACTTGGTATATATAATTACCAGAGTCCGGGGTTCACTGCATCCTATGTTGTGAGTGCATGGGGGTAAAACTTTACTGAAACATGTTTTAATGGTGTAGCAATGAATTCCAGAATTTATTTAAGGGACATCATCACAGTTAATATTATGGATTTTCATTATGCACAGTTTTTGGTCTCTCAATCTGTGACACGAAGCCACATAGAACTTTAATTAATTCAGAAAGCATTAGGGTGACAATCAAAGTGGTTCTGCTGTTGTAGAAATGCTGTATGGGTATCTGTGGCACTACTGAGCATGACTATATTGCACAGTTGGTTCATTTATTTAAGCTTGAAATATCTGGTGTCTGAAGCTTTAGAAATGGCTGTTTCATGGAGCATGTAATACTTGCTAACATTATGCTCCTGACTGTGCCAATCTGAATTGACACGGATGGCTAACAGAGGACATGAGTGGCACATAACCATGCTGATACTTAAGCTGCAGTGGTGTGACAGCAACTGCTTCATGCTGTTGTCAGATGAGATGAACAGTCTCAACTGTAATAATCATTTAGCTGTAAAAGATTATTCCCATTAGTTACTTGTGAAACAATGTATCACCACCATGAAGGATCTCCATCCTTCAACTCCTAAACAGAGGGCTAGGGCCAGAACATGTTAAGAAGCATGGTATTAAAAGAGACTAAGATGACCTCAACAAGAATTGCTTGGGCATGGACCAACTTTGGAATAAGGACAAGAAGACAGGAAACAGCTTGTGGTACTGTAGTATGAGTACTAGTTCTGACAGTGAGAACAGAGGGAGATGGTCTGGAAATCTTTACTGAGAAGGAATGCCAGGAGAAACTGAGCACTCAAAGAGGAGGTGGCATACAGTATTACCCTTCCACAGATTAGGTGGTCATGTGTGTGAAAAAATTAGACACTATTATTTGTGCTAGCATGTCTGGCTAAAGTTTTGTATATAATTTCAGACTGACCTGTGTATTGTATGCCAGCATAACCAGCTATGATACTGTAAATAGGTTTTTTACATGTTGATTTATGATCTGTTTGTACAGAACGTTTTAAAGACTTGAACATTGTCATTTTACATTTATAACTGTGCATGTTTGTGAAGAAAGATTCTAAAGGCAAACTGTCTCAGATTCAGCTGATCTGTAGATGATGTCATTAGAATGTTGACATTTGCTATGTGTTACTGCCAGAAGCTGAAAGACAGGAAGCTGTTGGTTGATGTTCAAAATATGAAATTAAAATTAGAACTGGAACATCTAGCCTAGTCTATAAAACAGCCTACTGAAGACAGTTAACCATCAGTTGTCAGTTGTCAGTTACAGTTGTCAGTTATAGTTCATAGGTTCATAGTTTCACAGGTAGGTACTAGGCTATCTGCCCGAGGGCATTTATAAGCCTAGCCAGAGTGTGTCGGCTTTCGTCACCCCATTGATTAATTAATTGATCCACTATCAAGCAGGGCCAATAAAGTGATCCCAGGGGTGTATTTTCTGTTACCCATCCACTCGTCAATGTTTCTCTTGAAGAGGGTTAGTGAGGGGCTCTGCCTGATGTAATTTGGAATTTTGTTCCAAAGCATGGGGAGTCTCTGTGACAGGAATCTATCCCTCCAGCATGTTCTATTTATTGTTGTGGTGAGGTTTAGCTCACTAGAGCGTGTGGCTTGCAGTGACTTGGATTTCTTTAGGTGGAGCATGTCCATCAATTTTGAGTTGGACATGGCTTTGTAAGTCAGGCAGAGATCACCTCTGAGTAAGTGATATGTCACTGAATACAGCCGGAGTTTTTTCAGACGGGCTACATAGGACATATGATTGAGGCCAGTAATCCTCTTGGTGAGGTACTTTTGTGGTCTTTCCAGCAGTTGAAAATGTCTTGTGAGGTACATCCCAAATGGGGTATTGTACTCTATGATGGGTCTAATCAGTGACGAGTAGAGGGGCACTATAAACTCTTTATTTCTAGATGCGAACCCTTTAGTAATTAGATGGGCCACATAGAAGGATTTCCTAACTACTTTGGCAATATGATTGTCAAAGGAGAGATTACTATCTACTTGGGTCCCCAGATCTCTTATTACCTCTTCTGTATTAAGGGGGCTGCCACCTATGTGGTAATTTGTGGGTGTTTTGTTTTTCCCAAATGGGATGACTATGCATTTTTTGGCATTTAGCTTGAGGCCATGACTTTGACACAAGGTGTCCGTCTAAGTAAGGCTCTTTTGGAGGATGTCCGTGTCAGCTGGAGAGTCAATTATGGCTCCCAGTTTGCAGTCATCAGCGAACTTGGTTAGCCATAGTCCTCCGGTGTCTGCCTGTACTTCTAAGAAGTATATGCCGAACAGTAGGGGTCCCAGGACCAAGCCTTGCGTGACACCACTTGTGACTGGTTTAGAGTCGGACCTGGAGCCCACTATTCTTATCGTGTGAGTTCTGTCTGTAAGCCAGTTGGCAACCCATCTCATGACATAGGGGTTTATGTTCAGGCTGGTGAGTTTTTCTGGGGAATGGTGTTGAAAGCCTTGGCAAGGTCAAGGTAGGCTGTGTGAACCATCTTTCCCTCATCTATGGCCTTGGTGACTGTCTTGAAGAAGTCAACCAGGTTTAGTAGGCATGATCTGCCCTTAACAAAGCTGAACTGGGTCGGGTCAAGTGTTTGGAGGTGCCCAATGTCTTTGTTAATGAGTTCCATGATGATCTGCTCCATAGCCTTGCAGACCGGGCTAGTCAGGCTTATGGGGCAATAGTTACCAGGGTCAGTTGTGGCCCCTCCTTTGTGGAGAGGAATAACCATTTCTGTGCGCCATTCTATGGGCACATAGCCTGTGGATAGGCTGAGGTTGAACAGTGTGTTTAGTTGGGGGGTTAGTTCGTTCTGTAGTTCGTGCAAGACACAGCCTGGGACACCATCTGGTCCCACTGATGCTGTGTTTTTGGCTTTTGAAAGGGCTGTTTTCACCTGTGCATCTGTGATTTTTGGGACACTACACTTTTCCCGTATTGTTGTGGGCCCTTTTGGAGGTGAGAAGGGGGTGAAGTTTGTACTGAATCTATCTGCCAGGATGTTGGCAATATCAGTAGGTTCAGTATATTTTGTGCTATTTTGCACTAGTTCAGTGCATATCTGCAAGTTGCCACTTAGATTCTTAACATAGCTATAGAAGGCATTGTGATTATCTTTTGAATCCTTGGCTATTTTTCTTTTGAAGTTAGCCTTGGATGATTTCATGAGGGACCTTAGTTTCTTACTCATACTGATCAGGGATGTCTTTCCTTCTTGGGATTTGCTTTTTTTCTGAACTAGTTTCCTCCTTCTATTGTATAGCCTGTTTATTGCAGGGGTCCACCAAACTGGTTTCCTTCTCTTAGAGAAGTGATTCTTGGTTTTGCTAGAGATGGCACGATCCATGCATCCTTGTAGGTGCTCATAGAGTGCATTTGTAAAGGTTTCTGCATCTTGGGCATCATTATCCTTTAGCATGGGGGCTGTGAAATTTACCACCTCTCTCTTAAATAAGGTGAAGTTTGCTTTAGAAAAGTTTTTTACTGTGGTTTCCTTAGTTGGGGGTGGTGGTGGGGTGTGGACATCCAGAATGATTAGTTTATGGTCTGATCTAACCAGTGATGGGTTGACCTCTGGTGTGGAACACCTGTCGCCCATGTTGGTGATGACCAGGTCCAATATGTTTTCACCTCTGGTAGGGGAGTTTACCAGCTGATCCAGGGCGTTTGATTTGATGAATTCCAGGAAGCGCTGGGCCTGGGAATTTGTACTCGAGTAGTTTTCTCAGTGAATGGTAGGGTAATTGAAATCGCCCAATATCAGGGTGTTCAGTAGGACCTTCATGTTTTCCAGTGTCTTCAGAAAGGTGGAGTGGTGGTCCTGGGTCATGGAGGGTGATCTGTAGCAGGCCATAATTTGCATTGCAGATTTGCCTGATGTTAGTTGCACATGGATGATCTCAGAGGTATCATGCTGCGCCACTAACCTGGAGGTGTAGATATCCTTGTTGAATATGGATACACCCCCTCCTTTTATGTTTCGGTCCATGTTCTGTTGCTGAAACGTGTGGTATGAGTTGTAGCCCAGTAGTGCTGGGGTGCTCTCTGGAGCCTTGAACCAGGTTTCAGTTACTGCACAGATGTCAACGTTCTCCATACTGAAGAGTGCTTCAAGCGTGTGCATTTTGAGATTTAAATTCCTGGTGTGAGTAGCATAACCCTCAGTTTTTTGTTAATTGTGCTGTTTATGGAGGTGGGTTTGACTTTTGAGCCTTGCCTAAAAAAGTCACTATGGAGGCAGCAAGAGCCTTGGCCAGTATTCAAAAGCCCAGGGGTGACAGGTGCAAGCCATCTCTTGCAAAGCAATGTGGCTTGTCGAGCATGTTGTCCTAGGCTGACAAGACACTGGATCCCCTTTGAATGACACCAGAAACTTAGCCGATTGTTGAAATTGATCATTTTTTCTTTATACTGAGGTATCATTCTTGGTGAGGGCAGGATGCTACTCAGGGTCAGGGTCATACCAGCCTGGGCTGCATGTCTCTTTTCATGTAGTCCAAGGAGGTACATCTCAGGTCATTCACACCAACATGAACAATGACAGAGTCATATTTGTGTTATGTGGCGGATTCTGGCTCCCGACAGGCAGCTAACAGTAACCTTCTGCTTGTCCAGCCTAGTGAGTGGGATGTCACTGTGCCTGACTATAGAGTCACCTAGTACTAGTGTGTTAGGTATGTTATTTCGCCTTAAGGGCTGTGATTGTGTGGCACACTGATTTTGTGTTTTATGTGTTGGCTGGTTTGTGATGGGAAGTGCAGGTTGTTTGGGTGTTTGCTTTGGAGGTCTCTGATGCTTTTACAGGTTTTTATTTAGAGCCTCCAAGTATGATTTTGTGTATTTATGTGTATTTTTTGCCAGTGCTGTTTTAGTAGGTCTGTGTGTGGCTGGAGGTGTGGTGCAAGTGTTAACCTTCTCCTCTTGATTGTTTGTTCCAGTCTTGGGTGGAGACAACTTAGCTTCCAGTTTGGCTGTATAATTGCATCTCTCGCATATGTTAGTGTTTTGTGGTAGGAGGAGAGGGTTGTCTGTGTACATGAGGCAGTTGTAACATTGCCTCAGGATACCCAGATTCACCAGCTGGACTGGAGAGTGCACCTGAAGTTGCCCTTTGGTCATGCCTGAATAGTAGGGTGAGCTGCTTAGTCCCTTGGTTGGTGAGGGATGAATAAAGAGCCTTGCCCTCCTGGGCAATCAGTGTCAGGATATATTAGTGCTCGCTATTAGGTCTGAGCAAGTGCTGGGCTGTAAGATGATTTCTGAGTGCTTAGGTTGAGAGTTAGACTAGTTTCAAGGGAAAAACTGAAGGGAAAACTTAGTGGAGCTGGGAATAATTTAACTGTACTAACCGGCACTGCCCAGTGTGCAAAACCGTGCAAACGCATTTTTTATAGTAGGGAAATGAAAGAGATAGAAATTAGTCCAAAGTTGCTATTAAACAACCAACTTCTGGGCTGGAACCACTCCTCCAGGGACCGATAGGATGCTCAAAGCTCCCCTCTCTCACAGGTGAACAGAGAAACTTCCTTCTATCCAAGTAAGGCATGGGCAACTCAGAAACTAGTATCACAGCCATGAATTCAGCAGTAGCCTGAAAACTGGACTACACTAGCTTGGAAAGGTGGGAAACAAGGATTTTTTTTTTTGAAAAGATAAGGCAAAAACAGTAAAAAAATACACTTAAAACAGCTTTAAAAGACTACAGATGATCAGAAAAGGCTTTTTTCTAGTGATTGAGTTCTGTTTGTTTATTGCAAATTACTGTTTTATATTTTTTAATCATTTTGTTCATTATTAAATATTTTTATTGACTTACTTTGTGGCTGGTCAATCAGAGGTCTTAAACTGGGACACGTTGCTCTGAAGTGTAAAATAAGGAGTTACATTAGGAGTGGACAGGAGTATACAGTCCAGGACCAGATTATAGAGCATGTCCCTATTGTGCTCTTAGGGGAAACTTGTAGAACATTACTCGTGTTTAAGTGACAGTCTCACGTTGGAGTTAGTAGTGAGGATTAAAGCTCCTTAGTGGATAGTGGGAGACATCACATTATTTGGTGGCAGTATAGTGGGATATTAACTTGACATCACAATGTAAATAATAATCGACTTGTCCACTTTAGTGAAAGTTAGCACAATTCATGCCTAAGGACAAGCATACACTTACCACCAAGTGTAATGCCACTTATCTGACTATTACTAGATGAAGAGTCTGCCTTGTGGCAGACTGAGTAGCTATTTTAGAAACTCCTTTACTTCTGTGAAAAAGAGAGCAAGTGCAACATGCTGTATGTACCAGTTATATACTCCAGCTGACTGTAGCTTATTAGGAGCATTCCCTCCACAACAGCTGTTTCTGAGCATGGAGGATAAATGGCTTCTTTAGACAGAAACCACTATGGATCACAGCAACCCTAAATCAAGCAGGATAAGGAGTACATTGGAATGAGTAACAGGTCTGAAGGTACATAGTCAGAGGGACAGGATGGTCATTTCATGCAAAAACAAACAGATAGCTGACTCAGGAACTTAGAAAAGGAGAGAAACTCTGAACCAACCACTCCCCTACAAACAACTTCTTGGAGACAAAAGGGTTAAGCTCCTGATGTTCATGTGCCCTTAGGCTGGGAGTGATGGAATGTCTTGATGACTCATTGTCAGGGTGAAGCTGACATAATCTGAACCCATGTGGCTATAAACAACATGTTTAACCCGTTGATATGGGGGGTTGAGAGTGGCTTGCCTTGTCAGAGTTCCCCAGAAAACATTTATTTTTTTCATTTCAAGTTTGGCACAATTACTTGAACTGGCAGTGGCAGCAAACAGTCCCTCCCATAAGACTATAACCCCCCAATTTTCATAAACCTCTCTGTGGGTCTGGTTTTAACTCTGTCAGTCAGGGTTATCAGACACAGCCTACAATGAGAGAAAAGGAGGAGCCCAACATAGAAGAAAAATGAAGCCAGGGAAACCAGCAAGAGATGAGGTCACAGCAGATATGATAAAGATGCTGGGTAAGATAGGGGAGAAATGGCTGCTGAGGGTACTCATAACAGTTTGGAGAGAAAGATGTAGCCCAGATGACTGGTGAATAAGCACACTAGTGCTAGTGTTCAATAACAAAGGGGACATTCACAAATGTGGGCACTACAGAGGTATCAAACTCCTGTCACATTGCATGAAAGTTCTGAAGAGGGTGATTGATACATGAATGTGCAGAGTAGTAGAAAGTAAAGTGGGAGATGAGCAGTTCAGATTCAGATCAGGATACAGCACAAGTGACCCACTGTTTGCAGTGACACAGATAGCTGAGAAGAAGCTAGAGATGAGGAAAGAGTCCAACTGGGCATTCCTAGATTTGGAGAAAACATATGACAAGGTTCCACAAAACTTGATTTGGGTAGTCCTGTGGTGGTTCAAAGTCCCAGAAACACTGGTAGAATTAGTTAAAGCTATGAACAAGGATGAACAGTGTTTGGTCTCAAAGAGGTGTTCCAAGTGGGAGTAGGTGTGCACCAGGATTCAACTCTGAGCCCACTGCTGTTCATGCTGGTGAAGGATTACATTAGCAAACAGGTCAGAGGGGACAGATCAACAAAGTTGCTGTATGTAGACAATGTGGCATTACAGGCAAAGACCTTTAGCAAAGGACAGAAGAATGGAATGCAAAACTGAAGGCGCATGGGATGAAACTGAGTACTGCTAAGACAATTGTAATGACAGTAAATGGTGGAGTTCAAAAGGACCTCAGAATTGAGATAGAATGTAAAATAGTGGAAAAGGTTAACAGCTTCACATATCTGGTAGGGGTGGTTGAGGAGAAGGGAAGTCTGAATGAGAAGGTCAAGGTTAGAATCAGAGGGGCTGCAGACAACTGGCACAGAGTGTCAGGTGTAGTATATGAGAGAAGAATGTCAAAGAAGCTGAAACGTAACGTGTACAAAACAGTTTTATGACCAGTCTTACTGTGTGGTAGGGAAACTTGGCAGTAAGGGATGAACAGATGAGAAAGCTAGAGATGATTGAGATCACTGTGGGACAGATGAAGGAATGAGGACATAAGAGCAGAAGGCAAAATAGCTCCAATTGCAGAAAAGGCCAAAAAGAACAGATTACAGTGGTATGGGCATGTGTTTGGAAAAGTAGAAGACAATCTGGTGAAGAAGATGTGAGACGGAATGGAACAAGGTAATAGTAGACAAGTAAATCCAGCAAAGAGGTGGATGGATTGTATGACAGAAGACCTGCAACAGTCAGGCATGGGTGTTGAAGAAGGCAGAACAGTGGAATAAACAGAGAGAGCTGACAACAGTTCATATGGCATCCTGACCCCATGCAGAAAATGACAAAAAGTGGGTTGATGATGATGATGATGAGTCAGAGTTATCAGTCCCCTGCACAGCTAGTGAAGTAAATGGTGTGTCTGAAGCTGACGTGACAGTCACCACGGTCCCTCACAGTAGGTGAGTTTTACTTTGGAATGAGGCCCTACATCTCTCACTCTGTATGCTGAGAACCACCTGACAGACAACTGCATACCATGAGGTGTGGTCTAGGGACCTCAGCCTCCACCCCTAGGCAGCTATGCTACCCAAGCTCATTTTGCATGCCTAGCCTGCCTACAAAATTCAGGTCCTGACCTCCAGTGGGAATAGTCCACCCACTTTAACATACCAACCACATCTCTTCTCTTGAGTAATAGTAAGCCTTATTATTTTACCACACCCTTGCTAGCTCCTACAGGCTTACAAGCTGCTAATCAAACTTGAGTCACCTGCACTGTAGTCAGAGCTTGATCTCTATTTCAAAAAATTAACTGCCACAGGCCAAGATGTAAAAGACATTAAGACTTGAAGCTCAACAGCTAGACGTCTCCAACCTAAGAACTCAGTGTTGGTTAGTGAAGGAAATCCAGTATAATTGGTGAGAATAATTCCTTATGCACTAACAACATATCCATTAACATTAAGAGATGATGTAGCTATTTGATTGGTCAAAGCATGTGATATAATATAGCCACAATGGTCCTTAAGGCATATAGGAAGAGGTGAACCGAATAAACAGACTTGATATTAGTCTATAAGGCTTGATGTGTTTAGATATCCTCAACAGATATTTTAGAAACCATCACTTTTTTTTAAGAAATGTCAATTCATTTACAGTTGCTCCCTTGAGTTCATACTTTTTTTTAATCTAAGATGATGCAGTTTTTTGTGTGATTTGAAATACCTGCTGAGCTTTAATGTCAGGAAATGATAAACCTTTCGGATACCATCATGAATGTGTCATATATATGAGTTGAGGTGAAAAAGGATGAATTCCTTTGGATGTTATTTCCAGATCATCCATAGGCATGTTGTGATGCAGGTAGGGTAGCATTCCTTTTACAGGTGATAGTATAGAGTAAGCATTATTTCTCATGTGGGGAGTGAAAGTTTTGAAGGATGTAGAAAAGCAGATTCAGTGGGATTTATAACTGATCCTACAGATAGACGCAATGGACAGCAGCCACTCTGAGTTAAGTTTGCAAATGACTAGAAACTGAATGTTATTGTCAAGACTCCATCTGGCACCTGCACCCTTAAGAAAGAACTTACACCAGTAAATGCCAGTTATACTAAAAAAAAGCCTCAAGTTAAAAGATAAAATGTGTAGTATCATGCATCTGGCAAACAGCTCCTTACCCTTAACATATAGTTTAGAGTCTAGACAATACCTCACTACAAAATGAACACCTAATGAGAAACTTTGGATTATTCTTGACAGTTCCCCTACTTTCCTCTCTTTCTCCCTCTCCCCTTGATCATCATGTAGTCAGAAAGTCATTCTATTTAGCATAAATGATAGCTAGGGGTATATTATCCAGGTCTAATGAAGTCCCTTTTCCATTATATTTGAAATTGGTTAGACCACTCACTGAAAATAACATCCCTTAAGGATGCACCACACTAGCCATATCAAACTAGAAAAGTTACAAAGGTTTCTACCCAAGAAGATTATGAGCTTAAAAACCCTGCTCCACCAATCGATGCTAGAAGCTCTATCCCTTTACTTAGAATCTTATAGAATGTTGCGGGACAGTTTATGCCTTACCTGTCATCAGTGGCGGCTGGTGACTTCAAATCAAAGGGGGGCTGCAGGAGACAGCTGAATGGGTGGGGTCAAGGGGAAGGGGGGTGGCCAACTAGAAAGGGGAGGAGCTATGCTCAAAACCACAAAAACTAACTTTAATTAAATACGCTGCCCTGGGTGGCAAACCATCATTATGAGAGTCCAATCAAAACAAAAATAAGTGTAGAAGAATAAAAATATTTCAATGCATTGGCTGCATGACAGCTTACTTAATATCTAGATGGAAACAAAAGGTTGTGAGGCATGAAAAAATAAATTACTTTTTAAATACATTACTGGAAAAACCCAGAAGCACTCAACTCAAAAAACTTCTCCTTGCACTGCAGTTCTAATTATAATATATTCAGCTTTATTAAAGTACCAAGCAACATGCTGAAAGTAGAAATCTATGTGATGCCCCCACTTGTAAAAATGTTTCTTATCCAAAAAAGACCTGCTGCCTGACAACTATCTACTTGTTTCATGGGGAAAACATGAAAGTAAAAAATGAAAAGCAAACAAGAAACAAGCTCAAGATACATTGCTTAAAGGATTACTGTACAGGTTATGGACCACACATGATTGGCATTCTGTTTAGTTTATGGGTAAAGTCTATAGAGATGACTGGAAGTCTCCAACAAGTGTAATGAGCTTTTTAAAATAATGGAATCCTGTCCTTTAATACCCAAGGCTTATACATTATTTAGTCAACCATTCTCTGCATGGCAACAACAGAAAGGCTTTCAATGTTGGCAATTCTTTAACAGTATGCTTATTAAAGCTTACTTGCATCTTATGATCTCAGACAAGCTTACCTTATGGTCATTAAAGCGTTGCTACTTAAACACAGAGCAACAGGCACTTTGAGTAATAAGCATAAATCAACAGTACAAAAATATGACAGAAACCAGACCTTTCTGCAAAATCAAGGACAGATGAAAAGCCACTGTAGTACTTGTGTCTACCTTGGATGGGGGGGGGGGGGCACTGCACATTTACACTGCATAACTACTCCTTGCCTTGCTTGGACACATCCAGAGTCACTACATGGTGGAGTGGGGTGCAACAAGTATATCACAATTTGAAATGTCTCTGGCTGACTGTGATGGCCCTGACACATTTGTCATACCTCTCAACCTCAGAGCAAGAAATCTGGACAAAGGCCCAAAAATAAGGACAATTTTTAAATATTGCTCTAATAAACTTAGAAAGATAATAGAATAAGTCTTGCATTAGTATGAATTTTCTGAAGGGTATAAAATCTGAAACACAAATGCCTGTCATTTTCTAACTTCAGTCTTTAGTGATTTGTCACTAATTTGCCAAAAAACACAATTTTATGAAAAATGGACCAAACGTGATGCAAAAATATAAAATAGCCACACAATACAGCTGGGAACCTTGTCAAAGAAGGGACACTTTAATATTAGTACAGCTAACTTGAGCAGCTGACAAAATAAAAGAATCTACATGCATTTCAAGTAATCTATATCTTTGATTATTACAGTTATTTCTTAATTGTAAACCCTCCATGTTTTCTTCCAAAATTGCTATTTTGCGGAGGGATTATTAGGGGGAAGAGCAACATTTTCAGCCAAAATCGGGGACAGTTGAGAGGTTGGCTATGCCTAATTCTATAAAGCAATTTATTTGCATGTACCTCTCAACCTGTTAATGCAGTAAATCTGAACAAGGCCAAATATATTGGGGGAACATATAAACAGTACTAAAAATTGCTCTTGTATAAATTGAGACAGTTGATAGAATAACAGTTCTTACTTTAGCATGCATTTTTCTGAAGGTTATGAAGTCTGAAACTCAGTGTATCATTATTTAGTGACTTAATTTCTAAATGATTTGCCAGAAAATTAAAAATTTTATGAAGAACAAACCAAAAATAAGAAGCAAAAATATATTCATTCTTTGAAAATCTGGACAGTTGGGAGGTATAGTTCAGCTGGGCCTGTCTGAGTTTGCTGCCCTTCCCCTCTGACAAAATCATGGTTGAATGGAGCCTCTGCAGCCATTCCAATGAACCATTACTTGGCTATTTCACTCCATTTACCATAAACACTAATGTGCATACTGCTTTACTTCTATGATGAGTTGGACTTCATTTGAAAGTTTTATTTTGTATTTTACAGCACAAACACTAAGTCATCTACTAAACAGAGCAATGCAGTCTCACAATGAAAACTTAGCATTAAAACTTCTCTGCTCTTGAAACTCACATTCATTGAAACAGCATTGAAACCCACATTCAAAGAAAATACATTTTGCCAGTGGCAGATAAAGATTAATTTTGGGCTGTTTTCAAATCATAGGCCCCTTGCATACGAAACATACACGTGCTCTTTGATACACCTTCCTCATTGTACTAAATTATATTCCTTGTACAATATATTACAGTTGTTAGAGGGCGTTTTAAATTTGTTTTGAACATTTTTCCAGTAAGCAATGAAACAAAATGCATGCACACATAATGGCAAAACTGCCCAGTTCAGAATATTTATCATAAAAGTCTACTCAGACTTCTACAGTCCACCATTATCAGTAAATATGCACAATTCTACAGTCCACCATTATCAGTAAATATGCACAATTCTACAGTCCACCATTATCATTAAATATGCACAATTCTACAGTCCATTATCAGTAAATATGTACAATTCTACAGTCCATTATCAGTAAATATGCACTATCTCTGAAGAAGTAAAAGTCATTTAAATAATTACACATTAAAGAAATCTGTAACTAATGAAGAGGTTGCTGCTAGCAAACACCTTTATATTTCATGGTTTCATCGAAAAATAAAGTGTCTGTTGCCCCTCAGGAATAAATTGCCTATATTACATTAAAAATGATAAGCTAGTAATATTGGAAGAGGAAATGGATGGCAAACTGATAACAGGCTCATAGTTAGTATCTTCACCAAGGAGAACATTCTCAGTACGGCAGCATCCACCCCTTATGGAAGTAGAATCCACAGCCTTCTGCATCAAAAGCAAGTACACAACCTGTTGTGCTATTAACAAGGCAAACCAACTTCACTTAAGCAACACTAAACTTCTGTTCCCCTGCAGCTCTCAGCTCCTTGTAAAATCTACTCAATACTCAACTTCGCAGCACAAGAAAACTGGTAAAAGCCAAAATGTATTGGGGGGTCAAAAGCCCAAAAACCAGGGACACAAACATTGCTTGTATAATCTTGGAAAGTCGCTAGAACCATACATTTTACTGCCAAGCTCTCTGTGCAAAACAGTCAGAGCAACATACCACTACGCCAAATCAGCTGCTTTGTGAAAGAGAGGAAGACTGAAACTTAAATGGCTATCATTTAATGAATTCAGTTCTCACCATAGCTGTCAACCTCTTAGCACAAAACACCTGGACAAACCCAGTAATGAGGGAATACAGCCCTCAAACATATTCAGTGAATTCAGTTCTTGCCATAGCTGTCAACCTTAGCACAAAAAACCTGGACAAAGCCACTAACAGGGTATTACAGTCCCAAAAATAAGGACACATTTCAAATAGCCATCTTATAAACTTAAAAAATTGCTATAATAAAAGGTTGTGTTACTATATATTTATTGCTAGAATAAAAAAGTTGTTTTACTATGTATTTTCTGAAGAATATGAAGTCTGAAATTCAAATGCCTGTCAATTTTACTTCTGACAGAACAAAAACAATTTTCAGCAGAGGCCCAGGGAGAAATACTGTAGACACATGTCTTTGTAAAATGACAGGACACCAGAGCAAATCCACACAAACACAAGGATAAGATGCAGACTCCACACAGAAGGCACCTCAGCCAAGAATCAAACCAGAAAACCTATAGCTGTGAGGCAACAATACTGCCACAGCACCATCAAATATGTAAGGAACTAAACATTCAGAAACCTGAAGTCTGAAATTCAAATGCCTGTCAATTTTATTTAACATTTGTTAATCAGGACAGTCTGACTTGGAACAAAAAAAAACAATTCTCAGCAGAGGCCCAGGAAGAAATAATGCAGGCATGTCTTTGTAACATGGGAGGACACAAAAGCAAACCCACACAAACACAGGGAGAAGATACAGACCCCCCCCCCACAAAGAAGGCACCCCAGCCAAGAAGCAAACCTGAGAACCTGCAGTTGTGAGGCAACAATGCTAATACCGCACCATCAAATATCAAACATTGCAACATTTACAAACCACAGATATTATGAGGAACAGATCAGATCAGATCAAATATGAGGCAAAAATCTGCAATTATTTTACAAATGGTGGTGGGTAGGGAATTCAGGTCTTTAACACCTGCATACAAGGTACAGGGTTCAAGCCTAAGGTATTCCCTACCATACCACCATGAGTCTAACCAGCAGTTTATTGCACCTGGGGCACACACACACACATACACACACACACACACACACACACACACACACACACACACACACACACACACACACACACACACACACACACACACACACACACACACACACACACACACACACACACACACACACACACCTTGTACATCCACTTACCTGGTCCTGTAGTAAATCCCTGTCTGCAAAACCACCATTAAATCCAGGTCCCTGTCCACAAAACCCCCGATGAGAGTGCAGCTGAAAACCCGCGCAAATCCGACCCTGCCCGTCGCAAGATCTTCCCCTGCAGCAAACTCCAATCCAGACCTGAGATCCTTCCTCCGAGGAACTCCAGACTGCTGACCTTGCAGTCCGACCCCGACGCGTTTCCCCAGCGAGTTCCCAGGCAGTCTATGCAGTTTAAAACTGCATAGACTTGTGGGAGCGCTCCTGTTCACGCTTCTCAATCAGGACTGCTGCTGAGACAATCTGCGCATGCTCCATGCTCCAGACTGTCTCAGCAGCAGTCTGGACTAGTGCGCATGCTCAAAGTCCGTGAAATTTTAAAATATTTTTTTCTTTTTCTTTTTTATTATTTTATTAGTTTGAAGTTGAGGGGGCTGCAGTCCGGCAGTCCAATAACACGGGCCACCCCTGCCTGTCATACCACGAGACACTCTGTTGTACTTGATCTCATGCTTCTTGAGAAAGGGATTTCAGCCTCTTTTCAAGGCATTAATAGTCATAAGACTAAACTGCCCTGCACCTCCTATGAACCTTTTTTTGAATACAACTTCTGCAGTATCCAGGCATTTGTAAATGTGATGTCTGCTGCAGGTTTGTGCATACCTCCTGCAGTAAGAACACATTTGCAAATGCAACCTCTTCTGCAGGGTTGGTATTGCACCTTCCACAGTATGAAGACATTTCTGAATGTGATACAGAAGGGTTCTTAATGTTCTTTTTGCAGTCTGAAGAGATTTGTGAATGTGGTAGCTACTGAAACAGCCTTTGTACTATACATTCTGTGGTGTGCATACAGTTGTTAATGTGACTATTACTGCAGACTGACATGTACCTTCTGCACTATGCTGAAATGTGTCAATGTGACCTCTGTTGCATTAGGGTTCTTAGCATAAATTATGCAGAATGCAGTCATTTGTTAATGTAACCACTGCTGCAGCAGCTTTGGTGCCATACCATTTGCAGTATTTTGAGATTTGTGAATGTGATCTTTGCTATAGCATTATTAATAGTGATACCTTTTGCAATATGCTGAGATTTGTGAAGGTGACCTCTGCTGCAGCAGTGGTTATGGTGATATCTTTTGTAGAATGCTGAGATTTGTGAATGTGACTTCTGTTGCAGCAGTGTTGATAGTAATACCTTTTGCAGTATTTTGAGATTTGTGAATGTGACCTCTGTTGCAGCAGGGTTGATAGTAATATCTTTTGCAGTATGGTGAGATTTGTGAAGGTGACCTCTGCTGTAGCAGTGGTCATAGTGATATCTTTTGAAGAATGCTAATATTTGTGAATGTGACTTCTGTTGCAGCAGTGTTGACAGTAATACCTTTTGCAGTATTTTGAGATTTGTGAATGTGACCTCTGCCGCAGCAGTGCTGATACTGATACCTTTTGCAGTATGCTGAGATTTATGCATGTGATCTCTGCTGCAGCAGTGGTAATAGTGATATCTTTTGTAGAATGCTGAGATTTGTGAATGTGACCTCTGGTGCAGCAGTGGTCTTAGTGATATCTTTTGCAGTATGCTGAGATTTGTGAAGGTGACCTCTGCTGCAGCAGTGGTCATAGTGATACCTTTTGTAGAATGCTGAGATTTGTGAAGGTGACCTCTGGTGCAGCAATGGTCATAGAGATATCGTTTGCAGTATTCTGAGATTTGTGAAGGTGACCTCTGCTGCAGCAATGGTCATAGTGATAACTTTTGTAGACTGCTGAGATTTGTGGATGTGATCTCTGCTACAGCAGTGTTGATAGTAATACCTTTTGCAGTATTTTGAGATTTGTGAATGTGACCTCTGCCTCAGCAGGGTTGATAGTAATACCTTTTGCAGTATGGTGAGATTTGTGAATGTGACCTCTGCTGCAGCAGTGGTCATAGTGATATCTTTTGCAGTATGCTGAGATTTGTGAATGTGACCTCTGGTGCAGCAGTAATCATAGTGATATATTTTGCAGTATGCTGAGATTTGTGAAGGTGACCTCTGCTGCAGCAGTGGTCATAGTGATATCTTTTGTAGAATGCTGAGATTTGTGAATGTGACCTCTGGTGCAGCAGTGGTCATAGTCATACCTTTTGCAGTATGCTGAGATTTGTGAAGGTGACCTCTGCTACAGCAGTGGTCATAGTGATACCTTTTGTAGAATGCTGAGATTTGTGAAGGTGACCTCTGCTGCAGCAGTGGTCATAGTGATATATTTTGCAGTACGCTGAGATTTGTAAAGGTGACCTCTGGTGCAGCAGTGGTCATAGTGATGTCTTTTGCAGTATGCTGAGATTTGTGAAGGTGACCTCTGCTGCAGCAGTGGTCATAGTGATACCTTTTGTAGAATGCTGAGATTTGTGAAGGTGACCTCTGCTGCAGCAGTGGTCATAGTGATACCTTTTGTAGAATGCTGAGATTTGTGAAGGTGACCTCTGCTGCAGCAGTGGTCATAGTGATATATTTTGCAGTATGCTGAGATTTGTAAAGGTGACCTCTGGTGCAGCAGTGGTCATAGTGATACATTTTGCAGTATGCTGAGATTTGTGAAGGTGACCTCTGCTGCAACAGTGATCATAGTGATATATTTTGCAGTATGGTGAGATTTGTGAAGGTGACCTCTGCTGCAGAATTGTTGGCAATGATAACTTTTACAGTATGATGATACTTTTTTAATGGGGCCATTGCTGCAAGAGTGCCAGTATTGTATCTTCTAGAATGCATATACATCTGTGAATGCAATCACTGTTGCATCACAGCTGATACCACACCTTGAGAAGTATGCGACCATCTGCAATTGCAAGCACTGTTGCAACATCCAGGGCAAGTACTACACTTTTTTGTCAGTATACAGAAATATGAGGATGAGATCCTCATGCCACAGTATGCAGAGACCAATAAAGTGCAATAAGGCTATAGACAGAACTTCTTAGGAAGGGTTTCTTAATAGTGAGTCCTGCCTCTATGGAGAGGTCAACAGATTTTTTTCCAACATAGGCTTCTTTGTGTCTGAATACACGCAATGCTTAAAGTGCTGAGTTTTAGGGTTGCATTTCTGGATGGACAATCTTCTTTTTTCGTCTTTTCCCAGTTAGGGGTCACCACAGCAGAACTCTGGTCCGCTGATGATTGGCAGTAGATTTTTACAGTGCCGAGGTGCCAGCTCCACGCCCAACCTTCAATGAAGGCACACCCATTCACGCATGTCTTTTGAATGCCACTCGACCACGGGGTGGATATGCAGACTCCACACAGAAGGCGCTCCAGCTGAGAATCAAACGGGAGAACTTCTTGCTGTGAGGCAGCAATGCTACCGCTGCACCACCGCTACTTCCTGGCCAATGCTAACTGAAAAAGTGTAACAAATAATTTTATGTGTTTTGTTTCCAACCATTACTAAGAAGATTATTTCTCAGATAAATCACAAGGCATATCAGTGGAATACTTATATCTAATATATGTAGTGCTCTAAACTTAACAATGTTGTAAATAATGTAGATTAATAAGATAGTGAAAAGTAAGAAACAGTCATTTTGAGTGCTACCTAATTTAGGAAGTTATGTGCCATGGTATGATATTTTGTACTGTGACATCTTAACATAAATCTAAATCATTTATGAAACACCCAGATTTTTTGTTGTTGTTGTTGTTTTTGGCATTGAACATGAAAGAAAGCGTGCTTTAACATTCTTCAAAATATGGAAGGTTAAAGTTGATTGCTTACGATTAATGTCATATTTTCAAAAATAAATAAATACGTAAGTTAGAAAAGTAAATAATCTGTATCCAAAGCCACCCTGAAAAATAAACACATAGAGGTATTTGTTTAAAATTAGTCTGTTACTGTGCTTCTCTGAAAATCACTGTATACGGTGCTTGTCATGTCTGGTTTGCTGGCCAGAGTGAATTATTTCACATTCTTGAGCCTGTGAGTTGAAACAATCTTTGCAGAAGAAAACTGTATGTCTCCCACAATGGGCTCATAAAAGAAGATCTGTGAATGTTTGCATGCATTACAAGTTAGAGATTTATCCTGCACCCTAACAGTTAGTACAAGTGTATCTTGGAGCCCTATGGTACAATCTACTGCAAGAAAGACAGAACAGTAAAGTAGTTGCGAAGGCAATCTACTGTACAATTTGATGAAGATACACTGCCATCTGGTGGACAAACACAGAGAATAACAATGGAAAAAACTATCAACCAAGTATGTCAAAAGAATGTTATTTATTAGAGATGTCAGTCTAGAACATAGCTCCTGACTTCTTAGCACAGGAATCTTGGACAATGCCAAAAGTAATGGTGAGAACAAAGGCATAAAATCATGGTCAGACTTTAAATACTACTCTTATAAGCTTACAAAGGTGTTAAAATAACAGGTTTTATATTCTCAAGCATTTTCTGAAGTATATGAAGTTATAAAGTTAAAACAGTGCAGTGGCTAGCATTGTCAACTCACAGCAAGAGGATCCCTGGTTCAGATCTTGGCTGGGGTGCCTTCTGTGAGAAGTTTGCATGTCCTCCCTGTGATCATGTAGGTTTCTTCCAGGTGTTCTGGTTTCCTCTCACATTCCAAAGACATGCAGTAAGTTAAATTGGACACTCTATATTGGTCATAGTTGTTAGTATGCTTGCGAGTGTGTGGTGTGGAAGAACTATTGGAGCAGGGGTCTAGATGATTGTTACTGTTGATGTGACACCCCGACCTCATGTGGTTGGATTTAGTGACTGCAATCCTCAATGACTTGCCACAAAAACTACAAATCTTGACATTCTGCAAAAGGTTGTACCGTTGAGAGGTATACTCTAGAGACATGGTATTTTGTGTGTCTGTGTGAGAGAGAGAGATAGTCCAGGCCCTCTGATGTAGTGACTGACACCACAATGTGCAAAACACAAAACTGTCAGGTAAATAGTGGAACTTGATAAACAAACCACTTTGAAAACATTTTTTCTTGGGGTTTCATCTCTCTGCACCCTCACATGGGAAAGCTGTGCCATCCCATACCCCTGCAACTAATCCAAGACAGCACTTTCTTTAGCTTAGTATATGGATGCATGCACAGATACACACACAAACACACATACACACCCCTTCCCACATCTTAGCCATTTTCTCACCCATTTAAACATTTTGTCACAAACCATATCAGCATCAGTTTGCCTAGTAGTTTCTATATGTTCTGTAATCAACAGCCAAGCTAAGTTTCTGGTAAATGACATATCTTCCCTTCTCCTCATAACTCAAAAGAACTGTCTCATGAAATGACTTAGAGTCACACGTTACAGAAATGGAGACTGAGTGCTTCAAACCCTGTACTATAAAAAGCAGATCATTAGCAGTTCTTAGTCTTGCGCATCTGCATTGTGCCAGACAAAGCCTGTTGTAGTCCAACGCAGTACATTTCACACCTATGTGCCTGTGAAACCCAAAAACAAAAAAAGCTAATGTAAAAGTAAGTTCATAGCTAAACTATTAATATTAAACTTGTATACTTCACACTGTCTATTTTATTCACAACCAGATAATAAATGCACTGACAGTAGTTAACAAATCAAGGAAACCAAGGATTATTCCCAAAGAACATGGCTCATACACTTATGCTCCTGTTTATTGCAGCTAATATCTCCATTTACATCATGACTTCTCTGGATGCAGGAGCCGTGTATTAACACAGATTCACTCACACACACACACACACACACACACACACACACACACACACACACACACACACACACACACACACACACACACACACACACACACACACACAGACACACACACACACACACACACAGACACACACACACACAGACACACACACACACACACACACACACACACACACACACACACACACACACACACACACACCCTGAAATGTATGGTAGAGTTATCTGATTTAGTCTAATACTAAAAGGGAAAATAATTGTCAGACATGGAAAATATTTGATGAAGACTTGAAGAAGAGAGGATTAAACACATGGTAAGAAAGAAAACTATTATATATTAAATATGACTTAACACAGAATTTACAGCTATGGATTGAGATGCAACTGGTTCTAGACAATAGTTTAAGTGGTGCAACAAGCACAGCACACTCATCTTTGGTGCAGAAGGCAATGGGTTCTACTTCCACACCAGGTAGACTGATTGCAGATACAGTAGTGCATCATAAGGGAGTGCTGCACTCCTGAATATGCCATCCTTCAGATGAGACATTAAACCAAGTCCCCATTTGCTTGAGTTGGTGGTAGCTTAAGTGGAGGTAAAAGATCTCATGACACCTATCTAAGAGAGTAGAGGTCATTTATCTATATACAAAAAGTAACTCTTATTTACAACATATTTACAAATATTTACAAATGCAAAAATCATAGATATATAAGTAAATTTATGCATACTCACAACTGTCCCTGTAATCCTACTACATTTCCATCCATATTAGACCCAATTCCATTTTCCAGAACCACTTTTGTTTAATACTGTTCTGAAAATCCACTTACCATTAAACATAATTTCATTTATTATTTTATTCCATATAGCCCATATAACATAAAATACATTTTTATCTATTTTAACATACTCTGCATTTCTATGCTTACATTATCCATACTTAATCATATCTATGTTTATTTTCTCTACTTCTTTTTTATCTCCAAAAATGTACATAATTTTACCTCTATTTTTTTTTACTCTTTTACATTTCAAAAACACATTCCGTTGTTTCTTCTTCTTGACAATGCACACATATTCTATCACTTTTCTTTTTATACAGCATATTTCCTTTTACTGGTAATTTATCTATTACCAGTCTCCACAAAAAATCTTGACATTCTACTTTCTTATCACACCATTTGCTTATTTTTATAGCTTTATTTATTTCATCTGTTAGAATTTCCTGTGATTTTACATAGTATTGTTTTATCTTTTTTATACCATCAATTTTTAGGGTCCCTATTAATTATTCAAACATTTTAAAGTTTGAATGTCATATGGTCTACACCATATGATCGAACTTTAAAAAGTTCAAAGGTTAAAAGAAATGGCTCCATACAGTGCAGAATGGGAAAATTTCCCTTTTCGGCACTGAAGTGTCATTTCGGAGTTAATATATTTAAGTAGGGGGGTGTGGGGGCACAGGTGGGCTTGCCCCCCTGCTCAGAGTGTTGAGGTAATTTTTTTTTATTTTTTTTTTTTTATTATATTTTCGATGTTTCAAACTTTGCTCATATGTTGTCAAATATATGAGGTTCAAAGTTTTGAAATTTCAAATATATAATATAGACCCAATTTTTATTATCTACAAAAATATTTTTTTCTTAGTAACATTTTATTTCTTCATTTATACATTCCTTTTCTCTTTTACTCTTTTACCATACTCCAAATTTTATCATGGTATACTTATACAGCTTTATTACTAATCTGTCATCTTTACTGTTTATTCACTTTAACACTTACATACCAATGTGTTAATTAACACTAAACCTCTTTCCTCTTTATTTACTCATATAAAGAAATTACCTTTTCCAACTCTTTATCCTCTTTTTTTCTGTTAACATTTTTTACTTTCCATGTTTTTCACTAACTTTTTTCTTTAAACATTTCTTGTACATATTTTACTACATTATTCACAATATTTTCCTAAGTTCTTTCTATTTCTCCATTATGTTTTTTTTATTTCTCCCAATGACACTCCCATCTTCCTTTACTAATCTGTTTAAGTAAATCAATACTTCTTCTATTTTTCCTTGTAAAACTATCTTTGCTTAAATAACAATTCTTGTATTTTTTCTTGATTATTTTCATATAATTCATTATCTTTGTCAAAGTACTTTCTATCATTATTTTCTAAATCTTCCAATGCATCTTTTATATTTTTCCTCTACCTTTCTCGCATTGTATTGTCACTGTAAAAATATTTTATCTTATGTTGTCCTATCTCGCCTTCATTCTTGCTGGTTGGGTTCGGTTCCGACTCGGCCGCATACTAAAGCAAGAGATCTTTCACTGGTTCAAGGCTACAACCTATCCCAAGATGCCTAGCGGCTGTTTCCCAGATCTCATTTCCCACTTACAGCTTCAGGTTTGCTCTTTGCTGGCTCAGGCTAAGTGTTATTTTTTTATTTGTATAGTTACAACATTATTGCTTAAAAAATAGTAGTAGAATATTTTTTTCTATCTCTATATCTAGTTTGTCCCTTGTTTTCTGAGGAAAAGTCCTTCCATTCTTGTTTGTTGACTTTAAGTTGGCCGTTGTTTTTCTAGGGCTCTAGCTGCCCTTCTGAGGATTCTGTTTATGTTAGAGGATTCCCTTCTTCCTTTTCCTAGCCCATTTTAGTTAGAGGGCTTGCCCCTTTATTTCTTTCTTAGCTGTTTAAGTTAGAGGCATCTCCTCGGGTTAGAGTAGTGCATCGTTTAAGTTAGAGACCCTCTTCTAACTTTCTTCCACCTTCCTATTTTTTCCAAGAATAAAAAATAAAAAAGAAACTGTTGTTTCTACTTTGATTAGTCATATTCGTTTTTTGCATGCTAGTGTAGTTTTTTGCCTTTCAGTGAGATTTAACTGACCTGGTGTCTTTCACTGCTAATTGTATCCTTACACTGTTAGTCACTGTTTGTGTAGGATAGCAAAATTCTTGGTACTTGAGTGAGATTTAACTGACTAGTACATTTCTCTACTGATTGTATTTAAACTGTCAGAGTCTGGATGTCTAAGGAGACCAAGCAGTCTGGTTTCAAGTAATGTGACTCGTACAGAAAAAATGTCACTTACTGATGGTCACACTAGTTTTGTGTAATGCTTAGGTGCCATCCACCTGCAGGACTCCTGTTCTATTTGCCATGGGTTTAGCTTAAGGGTCCTGCAGTAGTGAAAAAATAAGCTTATTCTAAGGAGTTTGCTAATAGGACCCTTTGACTTAGCTGTTGAAGAGACTCAGGCCTCCAAACCTAAGGACAAATCACCCAAAACTTCTTCGGCTCCAGCTGCTGAGCCGTCAAAGAGACTTGAGAAGTTGAGTTCTTCGGAGCCGAAATCTGTTGGTTCTGAAAAGGAGAAAGCTAAATCGGTTCCACTGGTAGTTTCGGAACCATAGAGCAGTCAAAAAAGGAGCTGGTCATCGTCCTTGGACCCTATTCATTCTGTGTTGCAGTCTCCTTTACTATAATCGGTGGCAGTTAGCCACAAGTCTTCCCATTCCCGAAAGTCATCCAGGACCCTTTTGGATGTTGAAGTGGGCTGGGTGGTTAGAAGGTTGCTTTGTACACCAGACTTGGCAAAATTTCTTTCTAGCCCAGCCCAGATGGTCATGGAGCCAACCCCAATAGCCTCTATACCTTTGATTCCTCCTCCGACTCAGTTGACCTCTGAGCCAGAGTGCCTGGAAGTCCTAGCTGTGGAACCTTTGGACCCAAAATCCATTCCCGGAGTTGCAGTGCTAATCTTTGCCCTGACCAGTTCCATGTTGTCAAACAGGGAGGGGTCTGAGGGCAGTGACTCCCTCGTCGGTTCCAGGGGGGAGAGTCGAACCGGACCCTTGTTGGATTCCACTCTCCTACTCAGGGCTTTGGTGCAAGTGAGTTTGGCTCCAACATTGGCCTTATAGCCATCCTCTTTGGCACGGAGGAGATCTCCCGGTTCCTTAGAGTGGGAGTCTCTCGGCTCAGGATCATGGTGCCTTCGAGGTGATGAGGAGCATGATTTCCTCTGAGACTAATGCACCCTTTGTTCCAGCTCCTCTTCACCCAAAAGGGCCAGTATCAACCTCTACACCATCCCTCCAGCCCCAGAATGGAGAACTAATGCACCTGGATGCCCCAATGGGTGAAACCCTCTCTTCCAAAACCTCCCCAGAACATCCCCCCGAGGAGGTCCCTTGGAAGAAAACGTGTAAAAGGAAACACATAGACTCTACTGAGTCTGTCACATCGGATACCAACTTAGAGGATTCAGATGGGTCCCCATGGTCACCTTCTGAGGATGTCTCCTTTTAAGACATCCTGGAGATCCTGAAACAGAGAGGTGGCTGGAAAACCCTCTCCCCTTCTGAAGATGAGTCAGTATACCTAGAGGCATTTGCTTCAAGACCCTCCACCTCTTGGTTGGAATCGCCTTTTGGCCAGCTCCTGGATGTAGTCAGTTGGAAGGCGTGGAGCTCTCCAGAGTCGGTAGAGCCTGTTCCAAGGAGGCCCAACAAATTTATTACAGCCCCGGAAGACAGACAGTTTTTGAACAAAGGTGTCCCAGTAGATGCTATGGTGGTGGTGGCAGCCACCAAGAAGGAATTAGCTGAAACTTCTGCATCTGTCCATCTGCTGAATAAGAGTCTCGAATGATGGACAGATATGGGAAGCGTATGTTCTTGTCAGCAGCCTTTACCCTTCGGTTGCTGAATTACTTATCCCATTTTACTCATCTTCAGTGGGATCTCCTCAAGGAGCTAGGAGATACCCTACAAGGCACTACAGCTCAGGGAGTATCTGACAATATAAACTCTCAGCTTGTGACCTTAACCTGTATTACTAATTCCTCCATGCACCTCATTTCTTATGCAGCCAATAGAGCAAGCAGGGCAGCAGGCACAGGAATAGCTCTGAGGAGACTGATGCCCCATTTGATGGCTTATCCTTGTTTGTGCCAAAAGTGAAAGAGACTCTCACCAGGGGCAAGCAGGACAGGAAGACTCTGTCTGCTGTGGGAGTACATTTTTCCGCCCCTACTAGGCCTTATCCCAAAGGTCAGAAAGGCAGGAAAGTGTGGTTCCGGAAATCCAAAGGAGCCTCGCTGGTCACTTGTGGTGAATTTTCCCCTTGGGCCAGAGGAAGAAATAACAATGGAAGATGCCATCCTTGTGGCAGAGGGGGTCCACAGAACCAGGGTGACAAAGATACATTCTCAGGTTGACCCTTTCAGTTCTCCTGAAAAGACACCCATCTGTCCACATCTGGTATCACCGTACCCAAAAGCCTGGCTAGACTTGACTCAAGACAAGTGGGTACAGTCCATCATATCCAGGGGATACTACATTCCTTTCTTTCATCCACTCCTTCCATCAAAGTCTATCCCAGATATACTACCCAGTCAAAGGGATCAGGCAACCCTCGAAATTCTCAGGTTGCTAGAAAAAAAGAGTCATTCAAGAAGTCCCTGGAGACCAGATCGGACCCAGAATTTACTCAAGGTTCTTTTTAGTTCCAAAAAAGACAGGGGATTGGAGACAAATTTGGGATCTTAGCAGACTGAACAAGTCGGCAAAGAAAACAAAGTTCCGGATGTTAACATTGCAGTCTATACTCCCTTTTTTGGGACAAGACAATTAGATGTACTCCAGAGATATTAAGGATGCATATTACCATATCAAAATGGACAGGCAATCCAGGAGATATTTACGCATCTGGCTGGGAGCCAGTCATTACCAATTCAGAGCTCTGCCCTTTGGTCTCACTACAGCCCCCAGAGTGTTTACCAAATGCATGGCAGTAGTTACGGCTCACCTGAGGCGTCAAGGATTCTGGGTGTTTCCATACTTAGACGACTGGCTCCTGACCACCACCACCGATCATCTACTAACCAGGACAAGAGACACCGCCACTCATCTCTGATCAGAACTGGGCATTATTATAAATTTAGAAAAATCTGCCTTGTTGCCATCACAGCATATTACCTTTATAGGGGCAGACTTAAAAACAAAAAACATGGTGGCAAAACTGCTGCACAAAAGAGTTCAAATGCTATACTATCAAGTGTCAATACTGCTCAGGAAGAAGAAAGAACAAGCAAAATTTGCCCTCAAGGTTCTGGATTCAATGGCAGCTGCAATAATACTAGTTCCACCAGCACATCTACACATGAGAATATTACAGTGGCTACTTTTTGCTCAGTGGTCCATGCAGGAGTCGCCAATGTCACACAAGATTCTCATTATGAACACCTGCAAGACGGACCTACAGTGGTGGCTTCAGTCTCCTCTGGTAACGACAGGCAGACCATTTGTTCTCCGCCAACCTGTAGCTATAGTGACCACAGATGCTTCCCATATATGGTGGGGGGGGGCATTATTTGGGACAGACTACCCAAGGGATTTGGCAAGAACATGAGTACCACTTGCACATCAGTGTCCTAGAGATGAGGGTGGTGCTTCTGGCATTCCAAAGGTACTATTGCAATATAAACAGACAATATGTCCGTGGTGTGGCACATCAACAAACAAGGGGGAACCTGATCCTACCCCCTATGTTGAAAGGCTCAGAGAGTATGGCAATGGGAAATTTTGTCTCATTTTCTGACTGCAACGCACATACCGGGAAAATCCAACATGATAGCAGACAGATTGGGCAGAGCAATTCTTATGCCTCATGAGTGGTCCCTGAATCAGGAAATTGCGAACCAAATTTTTCATAAGTGGGGCCAGCCTTGCTGCGATCTTTTTGCCATGCCCATCAACTCCAAATTCAGCAGCTACTTTGCTGTAAGCCCCTCTCTGGGATGTCACCAAAGGATGCACTTACGCATGATTGGCCCCTGGGGCTTCTATATGCCTTTCCTCCATTTCCAGAAAGCCAGGTCATTGAGTCACAGGATAATCCTCATTGCTTCATACTGGCCTCATCAGTTATGGTTTCTTTTTCTTTGGCCCCATCTACAGGAGGAGCCTTGGATCCTGGACCCAGTGTCGGATCTTCTGAATCATCATTAAGGAATGCTTCACCCCTCTCGTCAAAGCCTCAAGCTGACAGCTTGGTTACTCCACTTCCAGTCTTAGCCAGTCTTTCAGAACTATCCCCGGCAGTACGACACATTCTAGTTTCATCACACAAGGATACGACTAGGAAACTTTATGCAAGCAAGTGGAAGACGTTTTCTTGTTGGGCTGGCAACAACCACATAGATCCCTTTATAACCCCTATATCTGCAATCCTGGAATTTTTAACATAAATTTTTACTCAAGGTGCAGTGGCAGCAATGATATGAGTTCAACTAGCTGCCATATCTAATTATCATAAGGGAGACATGGGAGCTAAAGTAATGTCCCATAGATTATGCAAAACCTTTCTCAGAGGCACATTCCTTTTAAGACCCCCCCCCCCCGTAAGAAAACCACCATCTCCATGGGACCTAAATTTGGTATTATCATCCTTAACTCTTCCGCCATTTGAACCAGCCTCCTCTTGTGGTTCTTGGCTTGGAAGACAATTTTCTTAATAGCCATTACCTCTGCTAGGAGGGTTTCAGAACTGCAATCTCTGTCTATCCATCCTCCCTATCTGATTTTCCACAAAGACAGAGTTTCCCTCAGAACAAATCCTTCCTTTCTGCTGAAAGTCTTCTCTGAGGCCAATTTAAATCAGTCTATCGTGTTATCTGTATTTTTTCCAAATCACGGTAACAAGGCTTCACCAATTGGAAGTACATAGATAGTTACACTTTTACTTGCATAGGACCACAAAATTCAGGAAATCTGACCAACTGCTTGTTTCATTCTCAGAAAATAGGAAAGGTACGCCAGTTTCAAAACTCACCTTATCTAAATGGCTTATAGATACCATCACTTCTGTCTATAACTCTCAGAATAAACAGCTGCCAGGAAAAATTAAGGGGCATTCAACTAGAGCTATGTCCACTTCCACTGCTTTTCAAGCTAGACTCCCCTTGGATTCAATTTGTGCTGCTGATACATGGGTCAACCCTCACATCTTTATCACTTATTGCAAAGTAGATGCCAGGTCATTGAGTCGCAGGATAATTCTCATTGCTCCATACTGGCCTCATCAGTTATGGTTCCTTTTTCTTTGGCCCCATCTACAGGAGGAGCCTTGGATCCTGGACCCAGTGCCGGATCTTCTGAATCATCAGTCAGGAATGCTTCACCTCTCTCTACAAAGCCACAAGCTGACAGCTTGGTTACTCCACTTCCAGTCTTAGCCAGTCTTCCAGAACTATCCCTGGCAGTACAACACATTCTAGGGCAGCCTTTGGTTCCACTGCTCCAAAGAGCTTATTCCCTTGAGCCACCCAGGAAAGAAGGTGCTGGGGATGCTGCCCCAACCAGCAAGAATGAAGGCGAGGTAGGACAACATAACATAAAGAAGTTATGTACTCACCGTAATGTTCCATGTTTGTTGTCCATGATTTTGCCTTTATTCTTGCATCCCACCCTTCCTTCCCCCTTCCTGGAGGATCGAGAGGAAACTACAAAATTGGCTATTAATGGTCTGATTCCCTTCATGCCTTTTCAGTTTTTGGATAGTGCACCTGTTACAGTTACACTATGGGTTAGCATAGCCTAGTGACTAGTTTCTCAAATGAGATCTGGGGAACAACAGCTAGGCATCTTGGGATAGGTTGTAGTCTCGAGCTTTAGTATGTGGCCAAGTCAGAACCGATGCTTGGTTCTAAACCCAACTAGAAAAATAAAGGTGAGATCGTGGAAAACAAACATGGAACATTATGTTGAGTACATAACTTCTTTTTATATTTTTTCCTTACATATCCACCATTCAGAGCAATTTTTATAAAATATTTTCATAGCAATATGTTTTTTCATAATGGGTCTATATTACATGATCGAATGATTTAGGTGATCGAACACCTAAACATCGACCACGTAATATCAAACTGCAAAATAGCAAATGTTGCCAGGAAACGTTACAGTCGGCCACAAAAAAAAAATGAACTTTACAGCCAAACTAAGTGGGCTCTTGTTATTATAATAACTAATGGCCCTATAGGACAGAATCCAAATTGAGGATTGGGACCTCAGATTAAATAGATGACTTTATAATCATTGTGCATTTCCTGTCTACTAAAACTCACAAGTATTTTTAAACGTTTTTTTAAAAGTATTCCTATGTTTTTTGGGCATGAAAAATGTTTATATTTTATACATACATTCTTTTATACATTTTAAATACAAACCAAAAAATTATTTTAAAACTATGCATTTTCATATACTATGCTTCACAAGAGCTATGCATGCATATACATAGACTTTTATACTTGAGAATTTAGTATTTATTTTATATTGGAGTATGTGTCTTTAAGCAAGTTTTTTCTTAATTGATTGATTTAGCCTAATTCATTAGTTTAATATGTGCTAATCTTTTAGGTGTATATATAGACCTCTTCAAGCATGTGAATTATCCTTGTTCTGATGAAGTCATTGTCTATGATGAAAGCGCTTAACAACTAATGGATTTTGCTGGTGTTTGAGTCAAATAAAGTGGAGTTTTCCTTGATGGCTACTGGGTGCATTACTTTTGATTAACACTCCAAAGTTCCTATTATTCATAGTACATTCTTAATACTATTCACTTTTACAGAAAATACTCTAAAATGTTTATTTTCTCTTTTTCTTAGATTCATGGTTTCATGGGTTCATAACTAGTTACTAGGCTAGCTGCCTTAATGGGCCATTCTAAGCCTATCCAATCCCCGCCTAAAGGAGAACATCAAACACTGTACCATGTGTCTGTGTGTCAAACACATTAACCATTATACCATCCCTCAGCCATTATAGGTTCATAGGTTCATACGTTCATAGGTAGGTACTAGGCTATCGACCCAAGAGCCTATGTAAGCCTAGCCAGCAAGGTTCCATAGCTTACGCCACCCAAGAAAGTTATTTTCCTGTGCCACTGTCCAGCAGAGACACAGAAGTGATCCACGGGGTGTATTTCCTATTTCCCATCCACTCATCAAAACTTTTCTTCAAGAGTGCTAATGAAGAACATTGCTTGACATAGATGGGTAGCTTGCTCCAGAGTATAGGAAGTCTCTGGGACAGGAATCTATCCCTCCAGTGTGTCCTGTTTATTGTGGTGACAAGGTTTAGGTCCCTAGAGCGTGTAGCTCGGAGGGATTGGGATTTCTTTAGGTGTAGCATGTCCAACAGCTCTGGGTTTGACATAGCTTTATATGTTAGGCGGAGATCACCGCGGAGTAGGCAATATGCTACGGAGTAAAGCTGGCGTTTTTTGAGGTGGTCAGTGTAGGGCATTTGTTTGAGGCCAGGAATCCTCTTTGTGAGGTACTTCTGTGGCCTTTCCAGTTGCTGCAGATGTCTTGTGAGGTACATTCCAAAAGGGGCATTGTATTCTATAATGGGTCTAATGAGTGAGAGTAGAGGAGAACAATGACCTCTTTTTTCATGGATGAGAACCCTTTTATGATGAGGTGTGCCATGTAGAAGGACTTCTTGACTACTGTGGCAATGTGACTATCAAAGGAGAGAGACTACTGTCCACCTGGGTCCCAAGGTCTCTTATCACGCATTTGGTGTTAAGTAGATTGCTGCCTATGTGGTAGTTCATGGGTACAGAGTTTTACCAAAGTGGATGACACTGCACTTTTTGGCATTGAGCTTGAGGCCATGGCTCTGACACCAGGCATCTGTCTCAGTGAGGCCCTTCTGTAGGATATCCACATAATTTGGGGACTTGACTATGGCTCCTAGTTTGCAATCATCTGTGAACTTCATTAGCCAGAGGCCTTCTGTGTTAGTCTGTACTTCAGAGAAGTAGATACCAAACAGGAGAGTTCCCAGGACGGAACCCTGTGGTACTCCACTTGTCACTGCTTTGAGGTCAGATTTGGAGTCTGCAACTTTTACAGTGTGGGTTCTGTCAGTGAGCCAGTTGGCAACCCATCTTGTGATGTAGGGATTTATACCTAGTTTAGTGAGTTTAGCTAAAATTCCAGAATGGGGGATGGTGTGGAAAGCCTTGGCGAGGTCAAGATAGGCTGTGTGAACCACCTTACCCTCATCCACGGCTTTGGTGACTGCCTCAAAGAAGTTGATCAGGTTCAGGAGGCATGATCTGCCTTTCACAAACCCGAACTGGGTGGGATCCAGAGTTTCGAGGTTACCAATGTCTTTATGTATGAGTTCCATGATGATACATTCCATGGCTTTGCAGACCAGGCTTGTCAGGCTAATAGGTCGATAGTTCCCAGGATCAGTAGTGGCTCCCCCTCTGTGGAGTGGGATAACTGTTGCTGTGCACCATTCAGTGGGCACAAAGCCTAATGCAAAGGCTATTATTGAACACGGTGCTTAAGTGAGGAGCCAGTTCATTCAAAAGTTCATGTAAAACGCAGCTGGGATGTTGTCCGGTCCCATGGATGCTGTGTTTTTGGCTTTAGAGAGTGCAGCTTTTACCTGCGTAGTTGTGATTACAGGGACTCTGCATTTATCCTGTATAGATATGGGCCCTTTAGGGGGTGAGAGAGGGGTAAAGTTAGCACTGAACCTATCTGCCAGGATGTTGGCAATATCAGCTGTAACTCAGAGCAAATCTGGGTGTTGCCATCTAGATTCTCGACATAGCTATAGAATGCTTTGTGGTTGTCCTTAGATGTTCTTTGTCATCTATTTTTTCTTTTTTCCTTATGTATTTGTCCCTTTAAATTTTCTTTATCTGTTTTTTACTTTTTATCAATAGAATTCTTTTTTTTTGCTTTTATTTTATCTCCCAATCTATGTTTTCTTCCTCACTTATTTCAGAGCCTTTTCCTATGCCTTCTTTGTTACTTTTTCATCTGATTTTTCTTCTGTTTTTACTAATTCTAAAATTTCTTCTCTTTTTTATTTTTATAATCCACCCATAAACGTCCAGTTTTGCTACATTTATAGCATTTCATTTCATATTTTTGCTATATGCCAAATTTCCCCACAAATATAATATTTTCTTTTATCACAGTTATGAATCAAATGTCCTTTTTTTCCACTAAAACAAAAAAAGTTCAGGTTGTCCCAGTATTTTCCGATGCCCCTATTCCCCTCCACATTTATCATGGTTAGCATATGCATAATTCTTCTCTTTTTAGCACAATATTACAATCCCATCTGCCAGTCCATAAACCCCTTTTAACATATACTTTTGCAAAGTCGAGTACTTCTTTATATAAAGTTTTCCAATGTCCTTTCAAAGTCTCTCTGTCTACCTCTGCTCAAAACTATATATGATTTTCTTTTGTGTTTCCTTGTTAAGTGCTTTTATCACATAAAGATTCCATGGGTTACAGTCTTTCTTTTTTTTTTTTTTCATTTTCTCCAAGAAAATCTCAAATATAATGTCAGAAAATGTCTGCTTGTTAATAAGAATAAATGATTTACCTCATGTGCTTTAATACATAAAGGAGCTACAAAATTGTCCCACGCTTTATACCTGTTTATTTCTTTTTGAATCCTTGCCACATACTTCTACTTTTCATTTTTTTCTGCCTTTTCTGTTAATCACATTTTTCCTTCTTTTACTTTCTCTGCATATGTTTTCTTTTCCATTTCACCACTATCCTTCAGGATTGTCTCTGCATTCTCCTTTTGTATTTTCTCCATAATGTACATACATACATACATACAAATATTTCAAGCAAGGGCATTAAAAGCCTTTCTACCTTGCCAATATAGCATAACACTTGTTCTGTAATAAGTGTCCAGGCTGCTCTTAAAGATATCTAAACTAGTATTTACTTTAATGTAATTTGGTAGTCTGTTCCTTGCATCAGCTACTCTGTTAGAGAACCAATTAGTACACTTCTCATTCCTATAGAATCTTCTACTTAAGTTGTCTGATGATTCTCTAGTACCTTTTGATAACCCCAAACATTCACAGAGGTAGTTGTCTTTAAATGCCCTATATACCTAAATAAGATGTTCTCTTAGATATCTATAAGAGACACTGTACAAGTTTAGATAGTTTAGTCTATCATAATAACTTAAATTTGTACCCCAGGGAAACTTCTCCTTCATTTTCTGTCTCACTCTGAAACACCATTTCTTTAAATAAATCTCATAACCCTCCCAAGTGGAGGGTTGCAATTATACATCCATCATTTGCCGACTCATCCCCATCAAAAAGATTTCTTTGAAACATCTACTCAGAATCCTGCACACATTCTCTAGTCTCAGTATTGGCCTTGTCCTCAATTTCTCTCACCACTCCATTATCTCTTCCTCTCCCTCTCTGCCTCCCTGTTACTCCAGGCCACCATTGTGCCTGGAATGGAAATGGGAAGTGTTCATGCTAAATGGGTCTCACTAGCAACAATGAGTATTTTTTATTGATATATACATTACATATTATTTACATATTTACATTATTTACATCTATTTACAAACCTCCATACATTATAAACTTTCAATTGAAGCATCCCTTCCACTCTTTTATCCACAACCAAAACATTATTTTCTCCAGAATCTCTGTCAAATTCCATTTTCCATTGTATTTGATTTAATTTAATCTCTCATTGGATATAGTCTATGAAACATAAAATATCACTCTATCCATTTTCTTCACTTCTTCCTGTTTTTATGCACCATAATAACCAAATTCTATTATGCCCATATTTATTTGCTCAAATTTGAACAAACTTTTCACCTTATTATGTTTACATCTTTCTTTACAGAAATTAACTCTTATACATTTCAAAAACACATGCTCAGTAGTCTCAAACTCCTGACATTTATTACATATTCTAGCTTGTTTTTTTTGTATGGCATATTTGCCTTAACCAACAATTTTCTAACAGACAATCTCAACAAAAAATCATTACATTTTTTTAATCTTTTTATAGTTATTATATATCATCATTATGGCTTTTTTCTTATCTATTTCTAAATCTTTCCATGGATCAATGCAATAAAATGCTTTCATAATATTTAAGTACCATTCCTTTTTATTTTCTTCACATATATCCTTTTTTTTTATTTTCCATAACACAATTTAATTTTGGTACTATTTCATTTTTTCATTCACAATGCTATTTTGTATTTTTTTTTTAACTTCAATTTTTTACCACATTACTTTGTATTTATATTATAGTATCAGTTCTATCAAGTTTTTATTTTCCTTCATAATTCCTTTTAATACCTTATATAAAATTAAAGATGCTGCATATAATATTGGGTTTATTAAACCCAAGCCTCCTTGCTATTCTTTTATATATAGAATCCCTCTATTGACTGCATTCAGTCTAGAGTCGAATATTAAAGAAAATATAATCGTCATTATTTCCTTTTCATACTTAAAAAGAATCATATAGATCTTAGCAACATGGTGACAACAAATGTGCTTTTTTCTATATTAAAATCTATATGATTTCCAAAAAAAAATAGTCATATCCTTTACTTCTTTGAGTACATTATCCCATTGTTGTTGTCTGCATTCATTCCTTCCAAATATTATTCCTAGTATATCTACATATGTTTCATTGAACTCAATACCTCATTTCATACCTTCAAAACCAAATCCTTTACTTTTCTCTTTATTTATACTTAAACCACTTCTTTTAAAATTGAAACTTAATTTTTCATTTACTTCTTCCATACTTACGTTATTTTTAACAATTAGTACAATATAATCCACATAATTATACATTACTGACAATTTTACTTCCTTCATCATTTTGTCTCCACCGCTACTTGACATTTTATTAATTTCCTTCACTTTTGCATTCATAACTAATGGGAAAATTAAACTATTAGCTGGGCAGCCCTACTTTATTCTACATTCTATTTTTATTTCTTTCCCAATCTAGCCATTTACATTTAGTTTCACATAGTCCCTTTGATAAACTGATTTTATTATTTGTAATATTTTGTGCTTACATTATATGCCTGCAAAAATTCCAATAATTATTTATATTGAATATTATCATATGCTTTACTTATATCCCCTATCAAAACCTTAAATTCTACATTTTTATTCATGATAGCATTTATTTATCTTATTATCCATAATAACTCTTGACTATCTTTTCCATTTCTTCTGAATACATTTTGGTCATATATTCTATCCATTTCTTGTAAACTTTTTTATTATTTTCATGAACATTTTATAATCCATATTATTCAACGTTAAAGGTCTCCAATTTTTTATCTCATCTTTATTTCCTTTTTTAAAATATAAATTTCATAACTCCTGTACATACCTTTTTCATTTTAATTCCAGTTTCTAACCATTTATATATAATTATGTAAAATTATTTTTTGCAACTCCTTCATTTTTTATACATACCATATTCAATTCTGTCTAGTCCTGTTGCAGAATATATATTAATATCTTTTAGAATTAAATTCAATTCTTTTATAGTTATTTTTTTGTTCTAAATACTCATTATCTTTATTTAATTTTTCATCTTTATAAATTTGTTCTTTTTTCTTCTCTTTTAACAAACAATTCCAATACATACTCTTTAATTATTGTGTATATTCCTTCTTGTTGTCTTATTTGCTTATGTTCCTTATTCTTTAATTATCTTATTGTTTCGCTTTCTTTTATTATTTTACTCTAATATGGTGCTACCTCTTCCTTCTTGCCTTGTAAACTATATTTTTGTTTATACACCAAGTTATTAATTTTAATTTGATTTGTTTTATATATTTCTTTTTCTTTTTCATAAAATGAAATTTTCTTCTCTATTAAGACTCCGAGTGTTTCTTGACTTAACATCTTATATTTCTCTTTTTCTTTTCTTCTTTATACATCCTAAAAACCTTTTTTTATATTTTTCTTTAAAATGAAGCCACCAAACAGTCCAAGTCAAATAACAGTCTCTCATATTTGTGATTTTTTCTGTAATTCCATAAGTTCTTTTTTCTTCTAAATCTAATTCATTTTCATTAATTATCTTTATTCCTTTTCTTATTTTTATATATTCTTAATTTTCCTGTACTTTAACCCATATAGCCATATAATCCAAAAATCCAGCATACTTAATTCCTTTTTCTTTTACTTTCAAACTATCAGATATTAAAACATAATCAATTTCTGTCCTAATTTCATTACTTTTGTAGGTCCAGTGGTTATTCTCCCACACACTTAACTTTCCACTCCACATTAATTTATTAACCATTTTAACATCACAACTGCTCTTATTTTTTTCTTAAATTACAATTAAAATCACACACCACTATAATGTTCATATTTACACAGGCATATTCAACAATATATTTAAACATCATTTCTCTATCTTTTTTGTTACATATGAATATGAAGCTATAATTTTATACTCATATCTTTTTCCATCTCAAATCTATTACTGTAATTTTTACTAGTTCCACTATGGTTACATCTAATATTTTAATGCATTCTTGACTTAATATACATATGACTTAATATACATATGTCCGAGCATGTTTATTTCCCCATATTCCAAACTACCACACCATTCTAAAGTTTTTCAGCTTGTGTTCTTTTTCATCTGTTAATAATCTGATATCTTCTAAAACAATAATATAAGCATCTACTGCAGCACACCACTGTAATATATCTATTCTTCTCTTAATATTTTTCATACTGTTCACATTTAAAGATAATATTTTCTGCTTTTAAGAACAGTTAGTAATCCACAATTTTTTCATCCTTTCAGCTGCTATATGGTCATATGGTGAGGGGGTCCATAGATTTAATTCGAGATGAGTGAGGGGTTGAATTTGATTCTCATAAGGAGTCTGTTGTGGATTATGTCCTAAACTTCAAGACTTAGCCTAGGAAGCTCATCAGGAAAGCCCAGGACAACAGCAAAAAGTGTATTATGATGGAACAGCCAGAGCCACAGAGTATTCTATGGGCAGCAGGTGAGGCTGCTTATTCATTTTAGACACAACAAGCTATTGTTAGGTAACAGAGATAAATATAATGCTGACTGGATAGTTTGTATTTTAAAGAATAATGTAATATATAAATATTTTAATAAGTTATTTTGCTCTGATGAAGCTAGTTATACTAGTGAATGTGCTTACCAACTGAATGAGTAAAAGCTTTGAAATTTACTGGAATCATTGAATGGTTTAATATTGATACGACAGTATTGGTACAGGATCCTTTTGACTTTTGTGGTTTATACTTTGATCCTGTACCATTTATTCATTGGGAACCTCCTTTTTCTTGTGCTCGTGATACTGTGTCTTCCCCACTAGTGCATGGCCAAGGGAGTAGCCATAGGTCTTGAACAGGATTTTAATGGAGACACTTGGCCAACCTGGGGATATTTGCCCTTTTCCCCACAGTAGTGAAATCCCTGAGTTGGTACATTTAATTGTCGGAGTGGGAGTGTAGTCCCCCACTTGGGTGGGTTTGACATACTACTGTGTGTTTTTACATTGAATATTGGCCAAGTGCATCCATTCCCTGTAAAACAAATGTGGTAATGTAAAGCTTTGGCTTATTCAAACTTCAGTGATGTTGTCTTGATAAAGTAAGTTTTGATTATGTGTAATTTCAGATTTTCGTCTATAGAAGTAGACCCATATATATATATATATATATATATATATATATATATATATATATATATATATATATATATATATATATATCGCTAGGTACATACATATATAGCTATAGATAGATACACATAAATGAAGAAACAAAATTCTCTACCCATTGCTAAGTTTTTACCTCACTCATACACCTTTCAGTTTAATGAGTAGCCATTCATGTGCCTTACTAAAATCTATGTAAATCACTGCATTCTTATCCATTTCTGTTGTCAAAAGACAGCAAATGGTTAGGAGTGACCTCTCTTTTCAGCAAGGCATATGTATTGCTTTGCATCTTGCAGGCAGAGTTTGTTTAGGAAGTCTTTAATACTTTACCCAGGAATCACACTCATCAGTTTCTCTGCAGTTGCTGACAGTCTAGTTTCAATCCTTTGTACCCCACCCTATTCAATTAAAGATACTCAGAAATAATTTGCAGTCTCCTGACAGTTTCCTGCTCTATTAAAGATGTACGTCAGTCATTTGGCCACTTGAATGAGTTTTAAGTATTTTGATATTCCATCTGAACATTATGCCGTTTCCTGTTGTGATATAACCAGTTTCAATGTTAATGTATTCCTTCCTACTTCTCCATCTGTAAATTCCTCACCCTTACCCTGCCAGCTTTTTCATTAATAAACAGTGGGTCACAGAACTCATCTAGTATTTCAGTAATTTCTCTTTTTTCTTGTGAGAGTGTGTTTTATTCATTTACTTGTGTTTTTAATAAGGATGCAACTCAGTAGACATTTTTTTTTCATTAGGGACTGAGGAGAAAAGATCCATGGAGTAATTACATTATAGCATAAAACAAACAAAAAAAATAGACTGATCACTTTGTACATCAAACAAAATTAAAATAAGGAAGTATAGAATCAGTGATCCAGATGATATGAGTCAGGCAACCAAGTGTCCTTCAGGCAAGATAGTTTCAAGAACTGGTGAAATAATTTTTGTCTAGGTATATGTTACCTCTTTTTTTCTTTTTGAAACAAGGTTTAAAATTCCTTTCTCCATGGGCAGGCTTCTTCTCTACTGTGGCTTCAGCCTTTATCATCTGACCAGTTGCTTTTTTTTCCTAACCTAAACATAGCTTTGCTTCTTTTCTTCACTCCCTATTTCTCTACAGTATGATTGAAATGCTTTTTCTATACTGTGGAGTAACTAGAGGGATTCACCTGATTATTCACTTTGGCCTCTTCTTGAATTTCTCTTTTTAGTTTGGGAGAGATAGGTCAACTTCAGAACACTGAAAAACCAAGACTGAATCCCAAAAGACGAAAATTCAAAATAGTAAATAATTTCAAACAAAGAGTGAGAAGGTCACACTGAAAAATCAATCAGTAAAAAATAAACGAAAACTCCAGCCAAGCTAGAACTTCCAATGAGTGACCTCCCAAACCTCCTCTAACAGAGGCACATGGGATATATGCAAATACCCCTTATGAACATCAGGTGTTTCAGCTATATGGCAATTCTGATTGCCCATGACTTTTACGTTTGAAGTCGTTTTAATGGACAATTTCAGGCCAATAAAGCCAAACCCCACTAGCTATGAATATGCATATTTCGGCTTTGTTATCACCTCATCAGCATAGCACAAGCAGAGTGTTTGACTAAGCATAAGAAACACAAGGTTGTTATACCCAGCTGATGTCCATTATCATTAGGGTGACTGCAAAATATCCCACCTAACAAATTCAAACAATGAGTGAGAAGGTCACACTGTAAAACCAATCAGTAAAAACTAAATAAAAACTCCAGCCAAGCTAGAACTTCCAATGAGTGACCTCCCAAACCTCCTTTAACAGAGACACATGAGATATATGCAAATGCCCCTTATGAACATCAGGTGTTTCAGCTATATGGTGATTCTGATTGCCCATGAATTTTACGTTTGAAGTCATTTTAATGGACAATTTCAGGCCAATAAAGCCAAACCCCACTTGAAACACCTGATGTTCATAAGGAGCATTTGTATATATCCCATTTGCCTCTGTTAAAATAGTAAATAATGGAATTTGCTCCTTCTCCACTGTTGTGATATATATATATATATATATATATATACATATATATATATATATATATATATATATATATATATATATTTATATATATATATATATATATACATATATATATATATATATATATATATATATATATATATATATATGGGTCTCCTTCTAATGACCGAAACGCCGATTAGCCAACATTGAACTCACCGACACGAAACGACCGCCAACGCAGTTGACCGACACGGTCGAATCCCGACAGACGGAAGACCGACAAGGAATGTGTAAGCGACCTGGTAAGTATGCGATAGTGAGGGATTTAGGAGTAGGGAGCGGACAGGTAAGTGTGCAATACTCAGGGATGTAGGGTTAGGTGTGTGATAGGTGAGTGTGCGGTAGTGTCGGAGCTTGGGGTTCGGGTGTGTAAGTGAGTTAGGGTTAGGGTGCAGGTAGGGAGAGTGTGCGGTAGTGTCGGAGCTTGGGGTTGGGGTGTGTAAGTGAGTTAGGGTTAGGGTGCAGGTAGGGAGAGTGTGCGGTAGTGTCGGAGCTTGGGATTGGGTGTGTAAGTGAGTTAGGGTTAGGGTGCAGGTAGGGAGAGTGTGCGGTAGTGTCGGAGCTTGGGGTTCGGGGTGTGTAAGTGAGTTAGGGTTAGGGTGCAGGTAGGGAGAGTGCGGTAGTGTCAGACCTTAGGGTTAGGGTTTGGGTTAGGGCTAGTGGATATGTGTTGTAGTGTACTGTGTTGTTTACGTGTAGTGTGTCGGTGTTATGGTGTTCGGTGTTTCGCGTTGTCGGGTTTGTGTGTTGTCGGTTTTCTGGCGTCGGTGATTTCACTGTCGGCGAATCGGCGTTTCGGTCATTAGAAGTAGACCCATATATATATATATATATATATATATATATATATATATATATATAGTTAGCAAGGGGTGTGGGGGGCAGGGAGGCTTGCCACCCATTTGAAGACTGGTAGAGAAGTGTGAAGGCTGCCAGCCTAGCCAGATAGAATTGTGCAGATAATTCTGTCATTTGTAAATATCAATGTAAAACTACAAGCTTGTTGTCTTAAATGTAAAAAAAATACTGGTACATGTGGAACTAGAAATAAATGTGCTGACAGTGCACTCTACTGACCAAAGTAAAGCCTATGGTGACTCTTTTAAGTGGACAGTGGTGCCGAAAAGTCTAGATGAAGAAATTCTTTCTATTGTTTTAACCAAGAGTTAAATTGCTAGATTTAAACATGCAAATGTATTTTTATTGCTCTGTTCATGACCAGCTGCAAGATAACAAAAGGGAGATGTTAAGAATGTAAATGTAGTTAATGTGTAGCCTGGGAACACGAAGAAAGTGTAAAAGATGATGTAATGTTTATCAGAACTGCAATAGCAATTTAAACAGTGAGAACCTGAGATTATTAAGCATTTTTGTCTGACTATCCAACTCAGCACTCTGCCTGTTGTCTTATGTAAATTATCTTAGACTTGTGTTTTCTTTTAGATTAGCCAGGAAATAGAAAGTTTAGACTAAGTGTTTTTCTGTGATGTCAGAACTGTACTACTTATTTATTTTAAGTATTTCTGTGTGATCTCTGAACTCTTTTGACTAGAACTGTGTAGTAAAAAGTATTGTCTTGTGGTTTTAATTATTTATTATTAAATATTTTAGAACCTTTTAACTGTGGCTGTTTTGTGTAGAGATAGTTTAAGCTCTAGAGTACATTGCATATTTATAGAGTTTACTGTCCAGGTCACTCCAAATAAGCTTTGACTGTTTAGTCACATCTACCAACTGGATAATAATATTGCACAGTAATAATTGGACACCCTTTTAAGGACCTTTGAGAAGCTGATAAGTATTAGCTGGGTGGTGGCAAGTGGTACTACTGTATAGTCTGGGTAAAATGGGCACAGCTGGAGAACCTGTGCCAGACTTCCCCAGAAGTTTCTGTGTGGTTGTATAAACTCTTATCTCAAAGTGTGTGTGTGTGTGTGTATCAGCTACTTGGGCAGGGACACAAAGCACTGTTTGGACAGAGAGGGTACTGAAGATTTTAACTTGCCCAGCTAGGCTGAGATCTGGACCGTATAGCTGTGTCACTGGGGAGTCATATTGGGGACCTGGGGAGCAAGGTAGCGACCAGCCCCAGACTGTGATCTCTGTGTGCTCTTAAGGGAAATTGCACTTTACTGTGTGTATTTGTTATCCTTTCCTCATATATGAGACGCCCTCTCTGGTGTTAGTGGTGAGGTATGAGGCTCCTTGATTGCTGGGCCAGGACACGGACATCACATATTAATTGGTGGTAGTGGTTGGGATATCCTCACATATTAATTGTTTGGCAGTGGTGGGATATCCACATCACATATTAATTAGTTGGCAAGTACTAACTGCCGTGTAGTGGTGTGGGTAGAGTGAATCCTGTAGCTTGTGTACAGTGAGCTTTGAAGGTGTTTTGCACTCAGCCATGCAGTGAATACTACAAGATCAGATCACAATTGTTTTATTTCTTTTGTTAGATTAGTTAGTCAGGGAGAACAGGCAGCATGTCAGCAGAGGAGTATGGAAAACTGACAAGGAGCCAGCTGGCGGAGATGTGCCAGGCTAGGGGACTGGTACATGGAAACCTGACTAAGGCAGACCTGATTGTAGCCTTGTTTACAGCTGCATCAGAAAACAGCAACCAGGAGGACAATCAGACTAGCAGTGGAGATATCATTCCCTGGAGAATGGACAGCTCAACCTTTCTGCAGTGAACTTAAAAATCCAGCTGAAGCTAAAGAGACTTGAGTTGGAGGCCAGACATGTGGAATTAGAAGCAAATGAGAGACTGCAATGTTTGCAGGCTGAGTAGAATGAGAAACTGTTACATCTGCAAGCTGAGGAACAAGAAAGACAAAGGCAGCATGAGAATGAGATGCTGACTATTTGCCAGAGTCATGGAGGTAATGGAGAAAAGAGTAACTGGACCCCAGAAGCACAAAAGGTAAGTAAATGTCTTCCACAGTTTAAAGAGGGGGACATTTTGATAGTTTCATTTATATGTTTGAGAGGGTATGTAAACAGTATGAAGTTGACCAAGGGCTCTGGGTAGGGTTCCTGACCCCCTTACTCCATGGTAAAGTTGTAACTGCATTATCAAAAATGCCTACTGTTGCATGTTTTGATTATACTGCTGTAAAGAAATGTCTTTTAGAACTGTTTAAGCTAACACCTGAAACATATAGGAAAAAGTTTTGTGAAGAAAGAAGCAAGGCAGATGAAAGTGTGTGTGAATATGTTGCTGAATTGAACACTTATTTCCATAGGTGGGTGAATGGAAGTCAGGCCACCACTTTTGAAGGGATGGCAGACTTTTGGTGAGGGAACAAGCCCTTAGCACTTTGCCTGAGGACATGAGGATCTGGTTAGCTGATAGACAATGTACTACTTCAGATGATTTGGGGAAGAAGGGAGACCTATACCTGGCAAGCAGGGCAGCCCTGCACAGGAAGAGGATCCCCAGTACTGCTCATGGGTCTAAAGGAACCCATGGTGGGCAGTACAGACTGCCCCAACAGAATCTGCAGGTAGCAGGGGAAGCCACCAGTCCAGGTACATGTCCAGGAGCTAGGGTTAAATATTTTGAATGCAACCAGTGGGTCCATGAGGCATAGAGGTGTCCACAGAGGCAAGGTGGGAAACCAAAGGTGAGGGAGCCAGTAAGTGGGAAAGACAAAATGCCAATAGTAGGTTGTCTTGGGACAACAAGGGTACCAAACTACCACTGAGTCTATATCCTATTGTAGTGAATGGCAAAGAGGCCATTGCCAAGAGAGACGCAGCCACTGATATAACCATTGTAAAGCCTGCAATTGTTAGAGAGGAGCACTACTTGCCTGGATAGTCTACTCCATTCAGGGCTTTAGGAAGGATCCTATTCCAAATACATTTGGCTAGGATTCACCTGGACTGGGGGGTGGAAAAGGAAGCCAGCAAGTAGGTGTGTTTGAGGATATACCTGCAGATGTCCTGATAGGGATTGATTTTGATAGTGCAGTACCCTGTGCTTGTGCAGTTACATGCAGTCAGGCTTGGAGACAAGCAGGTAAGTCTGGTAGCCTGGGGGAGACCCAGACAGACTGCATGCTTGCAGCCAGGACTGGTGAGGTGGTTAGTTCAGGGAGTGAGCTATGCTGTAGCAGTGAGACTGAAGGTGAGACACAGCTGCTTGTGGGTACTGATGTTCCCTTGGACAGAGTGACTGCAAAGGTAGGGATGATTAGTAGTACCCAAGCTTACAGTGAGGCACCACTGTCAGAGGATGCCAGACGTTCTGTGGAAGGGGAGCTGGAAAGCATTACAAAGAGAGAGTTGAGACAGGCTCAGCTCTCAGACCCTACATTGCAAGGCCTAAGGCAGGTAGCTAGGGAGGCACCTGATTCTCAAGGAAAGGGCGAATCTGCATACTGGGACAAAGGGTTACTATACAGAGAGTGGACCCCTGAGGGAGGGCTAGAAGGTGAGAGAGTACAGCACATAGTAGTGCCTAGAGCCTACTGTCTGGTGTTTCGAGCCATAGCCCATGATATTCCCTTTGCAGGTCATATGGGCATAAAACATACAAAGAGGCATATTATGCAGAACTTCTACTGGCCTGGAATTTCCAGAGATGAAACAGGGTACTGCAAGACCTGTGAGCAGTGCCAAAAGGTAGGCAAGGCAGGAGACAAGGTGAGAGCACCTTTGATGCCTTTTCCTGTGACTGAGGAGCCATTTCAAAAGGTAGCTATGGATATTGTGGGCCCTCTGAGTACCCCAAGTTCCACAGGGAAAAAGTATATTCTAGTGGTTGTGGACTGTGCTACACGACACCCTGAGGCAGTGGCTTTGTCCTCCATTGAGGCAGCGAAGGTGGCAAATGCTTTGTTAGAGATTTTCAGCAGGGTAGGTTTCTCAAAAGAAATACTGACTGACAGAGGTGCCAATTTTATGTCAAACCTTCTGGCTTATCTGTGGAAGTCCTGTGGAGTGAAGCACATGAAGACCACCCCCTACCATCCCCACACTAATGGTCTTGTTGAAAGGTTAAACTCTACAATCAAGTCCATGCTACGGGCATTTGCAGATCAGTTTAAGAGGGAGTGGGACAAATCTTTGCCCCATCTGTTTGCTTACAGAGAGTATCCCGCAAGGAATCCTCAGGTTTTTCACCCTTTGAGTTGCTGTATGGGCATAGGGTGAGGGGACCTCTAGATTTAATTTGAGATGAGTGGGAAGGTGAGTGCAAGTCTCACAAGGGGTCTGTTGTGGCTTACATCCTAACCCTCAGGACAAGGCTCAGGGAACTCCTGGGCTTGGCCCAGGAGAACCTGTCAGAAGCCCAACAACAGAAAAAGGTGTGGTATGACAGGAATGTGCGAGCTAGGGAATATGCTGTGGGGTAGCAGGTAATGGTTCTCATTCCTGTTAGACACAACAAGCTGCAAGCAGCTTGGGTGGGACCCTACAAGGCAGTAAGAAATGTAAGTGATGTTAATTACATGGTGGAACTGCTAGGCAGATGGCAGGGGCACAAATTGTACCATGTTAACATGATGAAACCTTACCATGATAGGGAAGCCCTTGTGCTGAGCATTTGCAGTGGATTTCAGGAGGAGTCTGAGGGAGATCTGGGGACTGATCTCAGTGAGGCTCAGGATGACACCTCATCTCCTACCCAGGTTAAAGAAATCCGAGCAGTGTTGCAGGAATTTGGGGACATGTTCAGTGGGAAACCATGGTGCACCCACCTAGTGCAGCAATAGGTGAATACAGGACCTCAAAGGTCTATTAGGCAGGCCTCTTATAGAGTGCCTTAGAGAGTCAAACAAACTCTGAGGGAGGAGATACAGGAGATGTTGGAACTAGGGGTGATTCAAGAGTCCAACAGTCCCTGGGCCACCCCAGTGGTGCTGGAGCCAAAGAAGGATGTTAGTGCCAGGTTCTGTGTGGACTACAGGAAAATAAATAGTCACACAGATTTGGATGCTTACCCCATGCCTAGGACAGAAGAAGCCCTAGAGCAGCTGGGTGGGGTTAAGTATCTTAGTACCACTGATCTTACCAAGGGTTACTGGCAGGTGCCCTTGACTCCCAGTGCTAGAGAGAAGTCAGCCTTTGTGACTCCTTTTGGCTTGTACGAGTTCACAAAGATGCCCTTTGGGATGAGGAATGCCCCAGTGACTTTACAAAGGCTGGTAGATAATATCCTAGTAGGAGCAGGAGGGTTTGCCCTTGCTTACCTAGATGATATTGCCATCTACAGCCATTCCTGGCCGGAGCACCTTCAGCAGGTCAAGGAGGTGCTGGGCAGACTACAGAGGGCAGGGTTGACCATTAAGCCAAGCAAATGTCAGGTGGGTATGGCAGATGTCTCCTACCTAGGACATAGAGTGGGGAGTGGTAAGATAAGGCCAGAACCTGCCAAAGTGGAAGCTATTCAAGCATGGCCTGCACCTGTTACTAAAAAGCAGGTGAGGGCATTTTTAGGGACAGCAGGGTACTACAGAAAGTTTGCCTCCAATTATAGTACCATAGCTGCTCCCCTCGCAGACCTGACAAGGAAGAACAGACCAGATAATGTAGTGTGGACCCTAGCATGTGAGCAGGCATTCCAGAAGATTAAAGAAGCTTTGGGAGGACCCCCTGTGTTAGCCAGTCCAGATTACAGCAAATATTTTTTTGTGCAGGTGGATGCTTCAAACCATGGGGTGGGGGCTGTACTTAGCCAGATTTCTTCAGGGGGGGAGAGCACCCAGTGGTTTACCTCAGTCCTAGGCTCCAACCCAGGGAGGAATGCCATGCAGCTGTAGAAAAGGAATGTCAAGCCACAGTGTGGGCACTGCAGAAACTTCAGCCTTATCTGTATGGAAGGAACTTCACTGTTACGACAGATCACAACCTGCTAACATAGTTAAACAGAGCCAGCCAGCAAAATGCCAAGTTGCTAAGATGGAGCCTGGGGTTGCAAGCATATGATGTGTCCATACAGCACCACAGTGGGAGTAGCAATGCCAATGCAGATGGGCTCTCAAGACAGGTAATGAGGTGAGGTACACTCAGATAGACCTAACCCTCTCAAGCGCCATTTCTCAAGGGTCACTTGAAAAACTAGCTTGAGTTCTCTGGGGGGTGTGTGTGAAGACTGGTAGAGAAGGGTGAAGGCTGCCAGCCTACCAGATGGAATTGTGCAGATAATGCTATCATTTGTAAATATAAATGTAAAACTAAAGGCTTGTTGTCTTAAATGTAAAGAAATACTGTTACATGTGGAACTGGAAATAAATGTGACAACAGTGCACTCTATTGACCAAAGTAGAGCCTGTGGTGACCCTTTTACATGGACAGTGGTGCCAAAAAGTCTAGATGAAGAAATTATTTCTGTTGTTTTAATCAAGAGTTAAATTGCTAGATTTAAACATGCAAATCTATTTTTATTGCTCTGTTCCTGACAAGCTGCATGATAACAAAAGGGAGATGTTAAGAATGTAAATGTAGTTAATGTGTAGCCTGGGAACATGAGGGAAGTATAAAAGATGATGTAATGTTATCAGAACTGCAATAGCAATTTAAACAGTGAGAACCTGAGATTATTAAGCATTTTTGTCTGACTATCCAACTCAGCACTCTGCCTGTTGTCTTATGTAAATTATCTTAGACTTGTGTTTTCTTTTAGATTAGCCAGGAAATATAAAGTTTAGAAAGTGTTTTTCTGTGATGTCAGAACTGTACTACTGAGTAATTTTAAGTATTTCTGTGTAGTCTCTGAACTCTTTTGACTAGCATTGTGTAGTAGAAAGTATTGTCTTGTGGCTTTAATTATTTATTATTAAATATTTTAAAACCTTTTAACTGTGGCTGTTTTGTGTAGAGATAGCTTAAGCTCTAGAGTACATTGCATATTTATAGAGTTTACTGTCCAGGTCACTCCAAGTAAGCTCTGACTGTTTAGTCACATCTACCAATTGGATAATAATATTGCACAGTAATAATTGGACACTCTTTTAAGAGCCTTTGAGTAGCTGATAAATATTAACTGGGTGGTGGCAAGTGGTACTACCACGTAGTCTGGGTAAAAGGGGCACAGCTGGTGAACCTGTGCCAGCTTTCCCCAGAAGTGTCTGTGTGGTTGTATAAACTCTTATCTCAAAGTGTGTGTGTGTCAGGTACTTGGGCAGAGACATGAAGCACTGGTTGGAAAGCTAGGGTGCTGGAGATTTTAGCTTGCCCAGCTAAGCTGAGATCTGGACCATATAGCTGTGCCAGTGGGGAGTCTTATTGCGGACCTGGGGGTCAAGGGAGCGACCAGCCCTGGACTGACTGTGATCTCTGTGTGCTCTTAAGGGAAATTGAACTTTACTATGTGTATTTGTTATCCTTTCCTCATATATGAAACGCCCTCTCTGGTGTTAGAGGTGAGGATTGAGGCTCCTTGATTGCTGGGCCAGGGCATGGTCGTCACATCCCGCATTAAAAATGTGTTCAGTATTTTCAATTTTCAGTATTTTGATTTGTCTGTCTTCTGAAGTAGACCTGGGAGAGACAGTTGTCTATGTATTGAATTCTGTCTCTGAAGATTATCCAGTTGTTGTTTGAGTCTTATAATAATTTTCATTCTTTTAGTTTTTTCTCTACCACATTTCTTGGCTCTCTTTCAGCAGAAATTTAGAAAAAGACCAAAGCTGATGTCCAGAGAAGTAAAAAGGGTATGCAGAGCTAAGAAAACATTTAAATGGGAAAGAATAATGGCAGGAATGGGTGGGGGGGAGAAGCACTCCTATATCAAGACAACAAACGATCCAGTCAGTAAAATGCCTGCATTTCCACCTGTGATGAAACACACTATAGCATGGTCATTGTCTGGCAGTGGAATCTCACTTCTACCTCAAGGATGTCATCTGACATGGAGTAACGAAAGTATGCATACATATGTATATACACAAATGAAGAAACAATCAGAATTTTCAACCCATTTTCTAAGTTTTTCTCTCACTCTTACATCTCTCATTTTAATGGGATACCTGAATCCATCTTGGAACCAGTTTGGGGGATGGAGTTTCTCAGTATGTGTAGGTTTGCAGGGAACTCACATAGCTTAGTTGGACTCTGCCCCAAAAGCTGTGAGAAGCTGCAATGTTGACTCACCACTCTTAAGGTAAAGGGGTGGGGCTGAGTGTAATACCAGTAATGTGACAGGCTAGAAGAAGATTAGGATGAAGCAGGGTCCAAAAATAGAAACTGAATCTTAAGACATGGAACATAACCTTATGACTTGTGGAGAAGTTACAGTTTGTGCAGGAAGGTGGAATGTACTAACTATAGCTATGTGCAGTCTTACCTTTACAGACTTCATTGTCTCTTGGACAAGACTTCTCTAGCAGAGGAATTCTCTCTCTGTCTCTCTCCTAATCTGCATTTGCCTCTTAAGAAAGGTCAGGGTTGTGTGATGATGCTCACATGACCCACATAATGGCTGTATAGGTGCAGTTTGTGTCAATAGATAATAGATGACAAAGTCATCTTTAATAAGATTGTAAGCAACAGAAGGAAAACTCTGAGGTTTGTGAATATGTGCCAATCAGCTATTTAGAGTATTTACCATTTGTTGTCCCTACAGGTCTGGTTCTCGATAGACTAGCATCTACTTTGGCTCTAATAAAAAATGTCATCACCATTGTGGGGAAATTTTGATAACTGGAGTGACATGAATAAGAGGAACAGCTTCCCTGATTTAAACCATTATAGAAGATGTTTGCTAGTCATGGACTGTTCATAACACATGTGGTGTTTGAACACACAGCAGCAGCTCATATGTGTAGTTTGCATCAGAACACCTTGAGTTAAGAATCAGTGCTAGACCTTGTTGTAGCATCAAGCCTAAAGTTATACATTCTTGAGACACCTGTGAAATGGGTACTGAACTCTAAAAGAATTACAACGTGGTGGTGAGCTGAGTCAGATGGCTGGGCTGGCTTCTGGAGAGACCTAGGAAAACAATGCATGTAGAAAGGGTAAATAAAGAACATGTAGCAAATGTTCCTGTGTAGGATGAGTTAACTTTTCACCTCCCAAACAAATTCTTAAGCATACCGAGGGAGATCAGGGGCAAGGAGTTTAGATAAATGGGCTCATATTATATGATCAAACGTTAGAAATAGCGAACAGTCTATTATCAAACCCAAATGCACGAAACCACAAAATGCCGAAGGAAAGGATCAGCAAATTTGTTCCCAGGAAAAATATTTGCTGATCCAAAAAAATGTACACGTAACATAAAGTGGGGGGTTTCACCCCCCACAACCCCTGAAGTGGGGGGCTGTGCTCCTCACCTTAAATATACCAACTCCAAGATTGCACTACAGTGAACAAAACAGCAAATTCTGGAGAACAGCCCAGCAACTTTTTTCCCCTTGGAAAAAATTCACTGATCTGTTCCTTCGATATTCTGTGATTTTGTGCATTTGGGTTTGACAAATGAGTGTTCACTATTTCTAGCATTCAGTCATGTAATAGAAACCCTAGATAAACTATGGTTGAAACCTCACTAGCTGTGGCAGTGGCAATTAACCATAGCCAAGAAGTAGTTAATGATGGTTATAGCAGTAACAACTGGAGCTCCTGTTGGACATCAGCAGTAATGGAAGCCAACACGTTAAAGATAGAGGCCTTCCATGTATTGCTAACAATGGGGGAGGGCTCTTTCTAAAGTTAAATATGAAGTGACAGGCCAGAAAGGCAAGCTGTGGCAATTACTGAAATAAAGCCCCCACTGTAATAGACATTTGGTAAGATGAAGAAGAATGACTTTCTGTTGGCCTTGAGGATGTTCACATACCTTTTTGGCTACCAGTTTAAGGGCACTACCCAGCCTTTTTCTCAGAGCAGAGAAATGCTCAGAATTCTATGACTGCATTGTTTTCAGGTACCCTGCATTATCTTCATATTGTTCCAGTTTTGTGGCATCTGTAGTGGCTGTCAATTCAATTCTATATTACATTTAACATTCTGCTGCTGGTTTATTACCTCCTGTACAACTTGGAGTCCCCATATCTTAAGGAAATCCTAGTTTTCTGCTCTCAGATTAGTCCCATGCTCTTCATCCATTGTACTGTTGGAAATTTCCAGCGTACTTTGGTATTTAGTCCTTTATCAAGCACCACAACACCAGAACATTCCCTGTCGAAGGATGACAGGGTCCTGTATACTGTCCACATTTTCAAACTGTTCCTCAAAATTTTCCTGATAAATGATGATAATTAGTCCAGTATTATTTATTCACGTATTACAGCAGTAATACCAGCTCATTTATATGTTTAGCATTTGTTTTTTATTTTTGTTTTTTTTTTGGTATACCATTATTTCCATATTTTATTGTAAAGTGCATAGTTATAAGCATTTAAATAACTTTCAACTTGAATTTGAAATGCTGACTTCCACTGGGAACATTGTTGGAATGTTGAAGCAACATTTTGAAAAACTTCTGAGCCGGGTGAATATTTCATTCTTTGAGACAGCAATGTCAAAAGAACTGCCTCACAGCAGATAAAGGACACACTAAAGAGATGCTAAAAGAACTGCCTCACAGCAGATAAAGGACACACTAAAGAGATGCTAAAAGAACTGCCTCACAGCAGATAAAGGACACACTAAAGAGATGCTAAAAGAACTGCCTCACAGCAGATAAAGGACACACTAAAGAGATGCTCTCAGCTTGCATGAGAACACCCAGGAATCTCAAAAAATGAGCTGGGTGAAAGTCATTATAATTTTGATTAGTTGGGGGGTATTCAACTGTTATTGGTGGTAGGGTGGTTAACTTAAACAGGTTTACTGTTTGGGTTGGAAGTTTCTTTGAACTCCATGAAAGGGGTAAGGATTTACAGATTTTTCATGTCTTTGTACATAGTTAAATTTTGTTCTTATTCGGTGTCTAAATTGATAAATATTTTTGCTTCACTTATTCTAGACCACAGACTCTACAAAACTCAGTATCATTAGTACAACAATTGTTGTTCATAAAATAAACATATCAACGATTTTCACCCAAGTAAGCTCAAAACATTGTCACTCATGTCACTCTTAAAGTGTCTATCAATCAACATTATTTTTTTAAATATTAATTGCAAGAGGGGAAGTTTATATAAATATCTGAAACTTGCTAATCCTAATGTTGTATTCCTACAAGAAACACATCTCTTAAAGGAGAACATAAATAGACTTAATAATAAAAAATATTCAATATTATCCAGATCGCATCATCATCAGAAAAAGGGGTGTTACTATACTATGGAATAATTCCTTACCTTATACTAAAATAATAGATACATATAATAATGATAAAGGCATGTTTTGTACTGTTACACTTGAACTTAATAAGAAAATATATACCTTAATCAACATATACTAGATTCTTGGGATTGGTATTCACACAGTTAAACAACACTTAAACCAAATAGTACAATTATCTAAGGGGATTATTATCTTAGCAGGAGATTTTAATTGTATAGTTAATGAGAAAGACTCAACTGCTCTCAGCAAGAGAATAATACCATTATCAGGAAAGAACCTAAATGAATTTGCTAACACATATCATATTAGAGACATTAATGATTTTGCTGATCCAGACTCTCTTTTTTACACTCATTTCTCTAATAGACATGGTACATATTCCAGAATTGATAGGGTATATATCTCTACTTTGTTAATAAATAACCTAAGTAAAGTTAAAGTACATTCATGCCTATTATCAGATCACAATGTGATATCATTTGAATTATTAATTAACTCAACACACTATAGCCAAATTAAAAGAATTCCAGCCTATTTAACCACTTTATCAGATTATTAAAACTTACATCCAAAATAAAACTTTTCATTTCTCTTAATAGTACTGAAGACGTATCAGATATATATGTTTGGGATGCTTTAAAAGCATATCTTTATGGGAAAATAACAAGTTGGTATATTAATAAAAAAATATTGGGATAAGGAACTAAAAACTCTTTAAGAGAAAATTGATAGGCTAAAATTACATAAGCAATTAAACAAAACTAATAACATTGAAAAAATGAATATGTTGAATAGTAAATATTTAGAAATGTTGAATCATAAGACCAGGATTAGTTTAGAGAGTTTTAAATTCATAAAGTTTTCTACCAATCCTAAAGCATTAAATAAGTTGGCCATAAAGATCAAGAGATTTTGTATGTTTTACCATATTAAAGAGATCTAGTCAGAAAAAAAGAAGACAGTAACTGAGATAGGAAATATTTTAACTGAGTTTAAAGAATACTTCAACAAAATCAATCAGTGCTCTATTACATTTGATTCTAAAGATCTGGTAAGATCTTTTATTAAAAAATGCACCACAAATAATCTAACAGAACTACAGATTAATGCCCTAGATAAGCTAATCTCATTGTCAGAAATCAAACACTAAATTAACATTTTAAAACAAAACAAGGCTCTGTGTAATGATGGAATTATTCCTGAAATCTATAAAATAATACCCAAGGAGCTTCGACTTTACTACATCAAGTTTTTTTTTACAATGTCAAGATTTAATCAATATACCTCTATCATGAAAATACACTCTTATATCCCCCATATTAAAGATTGATAAAGACCATTCCAAATATTCCTCATATAGACCAATCTCCTTATTGAACATAGACTATAAAATAGTCATGTCTATTTATGCAAATAGATTAAAAGACATTCCTTCCATTTCTAATTGATGAAGACCAAACAGGATTTATCCTGAATAGAAACATATACAATAGCATTAGGAGAGTGCTAACAGTCATATATCATACTTTTGATTCAAAGAAAAATTTAACACTTCTAAGTTTGGACATCAACTGTGCTTTTGATTCAGTAAATTGGGACTACCTCTTTTATACATTTGAAATATTTTAATTTTCTAATAAATTCATACAACATATAACACAACTTTATAAAGGAAGCCAAGCATATATAAAGATTACTTCTTATATCTCTCAAAACATATTGATACACAGAGGAACTAAACAAGGATGTCCCCTTCTCCTTTACTCTTTACTCTTATCATGGAACCTTTAGCCCATTGTATAAGGATGAATCCTGACATAAAGGGCTTTAGTTTGAATTCTGAAATATCTTCTAAGGTACAAATGTTCGCTGATGACATCCTTCTTACTGTCAATGGAACAAATGAAACTCTACGAAATACTTTTGAAGTTATGGAACGTTTTCAAAAGATTTCTGGTTTAACTTTTAATGATAATAAAACAAAAATACTTTCCTTAAACTCAAACAGTAAATTTTGGGATCAGAAATTTATTAATTATTTGGTTAAACAAATTCTTTAACTTATTTAGGAATTATACTAACTAATAATATAAACGACATAATAAGATCAAATTATAATAATTACATTTCTTCATTAAGAAATTTAATAACTAAATGGAATCAACTTCTATCTACAATGGATGAGAAACTCTCAATTATTAAAATGATCATACTGCCCAAGATACTCTATATTATATAATCCACATCATTAATGCCACAAAAAACATTGATAAAAGAATTCAACAGGATGATCTTGAAGTTTTTGTGGGGTACAATTAAACCGAGAGTATCTCTTGTACATCATATGAAAGATTGGCCTTTAGGAGAAATAGGGTTGCCTATATCCTCTGTGGTTAAGTCCTTCTCTCTACTAATTAATGAACATTATTCAGCTAGATGAAAAAAATCCAAGAAACCCCCTGCTTTAACACTTATGAAAAAACTAACTCTAATAAACTTTTAATTTTGAATAATCCATTTATTTGGATTTTAAAAAATTATTTCACGTTAAACAAATTCTCAAACAATTGTCCTTAATACATGAACATTCTATTAAAAGATTATCAAAATGTTATATTTAAAAATCTAAATTACAAATATTGAAACTTTATAATGTTCCCTATTGCCTACATGAAAGATCTTATTTCAAATTTTAATTTTTTGACACTATTCTACTTAAGAACAAGAATCTTATTTTTTGGTATCAGTTTTTGGAAGAAGATAAATTAATCTCTTTAGAATACCTAACAATAAAATATGACCTAAACAAAAACTTATGGTTACAGCTCCAAACATATAAACAATTCATGACAGATAAAATCAATTATATACCACTACACGCAAGAATACCATTACCAAAACTAATAAACTTTTTAACCATCCTAACTCATAAAGACACATTAAATGAGTGTGGGTTTTCAAGAATCTATAGAATAATCAACAAGGAAACAAGTATGCCAGATAACTATTGGAATTATTTTATCTTAACTAATAATAACCCACCTTCTGATGATGATAATAAAATAATTTTGGAATCATCCAAACTACATCCTCACTTAAATGGAGATTATACTCATGGAAATTTCTCAGCAGAGTATTTTATACACCTCATAAACTAGGATTGATTAGTAAAGAAAAGATATTGTGTTGGAACTGTAAATTAGAAACCAAAGCAGATTTGGTCATGTATTTTCTATGATTGTATAGCTCTAGAACAATACTGGAATAATATTAATAATTTTCTTCAAACCCTGTTTTCTGATAAATTTGTTTTATCTAAATCTCTGATTTTATTTAAAATTCCAATTCCTAAATGTATTAGAAGAATTAAACATCCTTCTTATGCTCTATTCTGACAGTTGCTAGAAAAATCATAACCAGAAATTGGACATCTGAATCTTCTCCTTTATTTACAGAATTCAAGAATGTTCTTGCTAAACTATGTCAGCTAGAAATGATGACTATTAAATCTAGAACTATTAGAACATCTTATTCTTATAATCTGTAGTTGAATTTAAAAGCTTTACTAGAAGGCAGTTTGCACTATTCTTAAGGGTATTGTTAACTGTTTTTTTCTTCTTAATGGATTATTAATGTGTTTATTAGATACTGATGTAAATGCTTTAGTTGTTGTTTTACTTATTTATATAATTATTTTCTTTTTTTTCCTTTTTCTTCACACACAATTTCTTTAATGTATTTCTGACTGTGAGTTTTGTATTGTTAAAACTTAATAAAAAGTGTTTAAAACATGGGTTGTATATTGTCACCAGAGATAAGGAATTCTGGTCTGCCCCACTCAGCTTACTAGCACTATAACTCTCACCAAGAAAAATGGTTTAGAAAATGAATGGATTGATGGGCAGTAGCACTATATGGTATACACATCTATGTTTTTGTAAAAGATGTCTATTTTCTGTCCCTTCAGCAATGCATGGCATGTATTAATTGCCATTCCATAAGCTGTCTTCCAGCCTGTAGTCTCAATAGTAGCAAAAAGAAGTATGGGCTGTGTTATACAAGAATAAACCTTTCAGTAACAAGATAGTTAGCCTTTCTCACCACTTCATGATTGACAGATGAACTAAGACGTAAGCATATCAAGGATAAAATTGGAGACCTTATTTTTCTCCCATGAATGCAGCATCAGACAAGATGGGTTTAAATCAGGGCAGGCATTCTAGAAGTAAATGAGTAGAAATATAGTCCAGTAAACAATATGGTTGTACTCAGTCATGCTGTCTTCAGTCTAAATGTTTTTCTCCTATGGAAGGCACTGGGGGCAGATTAGTACCCTCTGTGGAGGGCAGAGCAGACTAGCTTTGACAGCAGCTCAAGGTTGTTTGAGAAATACAGACTGTCAGGTCACCAAACTGATTGGCATATATATATCAATGACAAATGTATGCACATGTTAAATGGTAACATATTTGACAAGGAATATGCTGTTTTTCATTTAAGCAATGTTTCTCCCCTGGATTTTTTCCAGATACCTTTCCTTGTCATCACTATCCAGGCCCCTCAGGAGCATATTACTCCAGTAATGGCATATTAGCTACCCTTGTACATTTATAAAAAATGACAATCACAAAATAAAAAAAGTCATTAAGAAGCATGCCACAGAGTTCATTGTGGTTCATTCTGTCAGCAGGAGTGAAATTACATCATCAGGCTTCCCATACTGCACTGTAGCTCTTAAGGAAACTTGAAGCAGGAGGAGATAGATCAATAATACAAAACAGCTGCTTTTATTAAAACATTTTCAGTTAACAATTCAGCAATAACTCCTCTATCACCAGCCATGCAACATGAAATGTAAGAAATCAACACAAAAAGGAACTGTCTCTATTAAACCAAGGGAAAGCAGTACTCTTTTTAAGTTGGACAGATTTGTCCCCACAGGGTGCAGTCTTTAATATGCTGCATATAATAATTCAATACACTATTTTATGTGAAATCTCAGTAAAGCTCTTAAATGTGACAATATTAAATAATATATTGGACAAAGTAATTGAGCCAATGCTTATCTCAGATACTGAAGTACCATATGGACAGCTCACATGCATTGCCACAGTACAGGCCCTGCTGAATAGCAAAGAGGGGAACTGAGAATAGTGGTTGTGCAGACACTTTTGGAAAAAGGGATCCTAATGATAAACATACAGGTACTGTTGAAATAAGTGACCTTTCTGATAAACACACAGACACTGTTCAGATTGTTAGAATATTAGGCCCTTCTGATGAGTACAAAGGCACTGTTGGAATGACTGGCTCTTCTGATGAGTACACAGATACTATTGTAATAATGCATCATTCTGAAGAGTACACAAGCCCTGCCACAACTGGGCCTTATTGTACAAGATCCAGCACTGTCACAACATCCAGCCCTAGTTAAAATCATAGATGTCAAGCATCAGGGTCCTTACAATACTAAATAAAGAGATAGCATAACTGATACTTATTCTGCTATATGCACAATTAATAGCTATAAATACAAACACTTACTAACTGGGTTTATCTTCATGGCTGTCCCAAGGGCAATATCTGGTTAAATGACTTACTCCCGGTAATACACTTTACAAATGGAGGCTGTTGGAATTAAATTGAGGACTTCTACAGGTCTAGATCTCTGCACAAACTATGTTGGCATTGGCTAGATGATTAGGATAATACTAATTAGGGATATCGATAAATTAAGCTAGGCCAATATATATAATTGTGTTTGCTGCTTTTCATCACGCCTGCTCTACTCAGTTAACTACCACAGTGACCCTTGCTTGAATAAGTCTTTGAAAAATGCCAGGATGGATGGATGGGTGGGTGGATGGCTGGATGGATGGATGGATGGATAAACAGACACATTTATCAATAGGTGATTGAAAGGGTGGATAAGTAGATGGATGGATACCTCTCACTTAGGCCAGTCATAGGGTATCGGTATTCCCAGTGTAGGTGGTGTTTCTTACTAGCTGAATGGTACTATTTGTGAACATGGATATACCCAGCATGTTATGGCACAGAAGGTTACTTGAGTTTTTATTTTATTAAAAATTGAATTTATTTTATTTTGAATTTGTTAACTGGGGTAGACCACAGTTCACATTAGACTCATTTCAGTCTCAGCCCAAGACTTACTTAGGGGATAATCATCAGACAGGGCAGAACTGCTCAATTTTACATGGAGAAGGAGGTGGGGGAGGAGAGAGAGAGGTAAATGAAGGTAGACCACAGATGTAAGCATTCCTGAACATAGGCATCTCTTAGACAATGCCCAAGGGCCCTTAACAGCTGACCACAAAATCAGTTTTGATGAGGAGGAGGAATGTTCACCAAGAGACAATGCATATTATTAGTGTGGAAAACTGAGATATCCTTCATGGAATCAAGAAGGTAATTCACATCATAGCAAAAGGAACTGAACTTATCAAAGACTAAAATTGTCATGCAGTTTTATTGCAAGAGATTAAACTAATGGTCTGGGTCTCCAATGAGCCAAGAAACAAGTGATACCACACAATTTATACAGATTATGAACTGGGTCATAGGAAGACAGGAGAGGTGATACTTTCTAGGAATGACATTGGGTATTACACAGAAACTAAGTAATCAGTAAAGTAGGGAGGTGGGTTTTTTGTACTTGTATTTGCTAAATAACCATCACTAGGTGTAGAGTAACCTTTATGGCCTTAGTAGAGATGGTCAGGAATATGTGTGAAAAATATACTTAATGAGGGAAACATATTTACCACCTATGAGTACTGGGTATTTTGGTGAAGCTTTGCTATAATCTCCTTGGCTGTATGCTTATTAAGAATCAATGAACCTATGAACCTAGACTTATTGGATATTGCCACATGATATCAGAGGACTTTAATCTTACTTTGGACTCACATAAGGATAGGCTTTGTGAAGAGGAACATTTTTCTCTCAAGGTCCCAAGATGTAGTATTGCAAATGACTGATACTAAAAATCGGATGAGCATATGGAGAGCTGACATAAGGAAGGCATTCACTATAATTTTTCCATGGATCTAACTATGCAAGCACGCAGACCATAAATCAAGCAGGAAACCATTTAGGAAAAATTAATGAATATAGAAATCAGGGAAAGAGTTCCCTTGGACCATAAAGCCATCTCCACAAGGATCAGTATCAATGATTCATTATGAAACAGGTTAGTTGGAAATGACCTCAGTATAAATGATGGGATGAAGAAGCAAAAACAAGACTGAACAGTACTGTGTATCAGTAGTAGAAGAACAGTACAGTGATCATACTTAAGGAATAGTACTGTGCAAAAGTACTAGAAGAACAGTACAGGGATCAGTACTAGAAGAACAATACTCTGCATCAGTACTAAAAGAACAGTACTATGCATCAGTACTAGAAGATCAGTACTATATGTCAATACTAGAAGAACAGTATTTTGCATTAGTACTAGAAGAACAGTACTGTGTAACAGTACTAGAAGAACAGTACTGTGCATCAGTACTAGAAGAACAGTACTGTGCATCAGTACTAGAAAAATAATACTCTGCATCAGTAGTAGAAGAACAGTACTGTGCATCAATACTAGAAGAACAGTACTCTGCATCAGTACTATAAGAACAGTATTGTGCATCAGTACTAGAGGAACAGTACTGTGTATCACTACTAGAAGAACAGTACTGAGCATCAGTACTACAAGAACAGTACTGGTCATCAGTACTAGAAGAATAGTACTCTGCAGCAGTACTAGAGGAACAGTACTCTGCATCAGTACTAGAAGAACAGTACTGTGCATCGGTACTAGAAGAACAATACTCTGCAGCAGTACTAGAGGAACAGTACTGTGCATCAGTACTAGAAGAACAGTGCTGTGCATCAGTACTAGAAGAACAGTACTGTGCATCAGTACTAGAAGAACAGTGCTGTGCATCAGTACTAGAAGAACAGTACTCTGCATCAGTACTGGAAGAACAGTATTGTGCATCAGTACTAGAGGAACAGTATTCTGCATCAGTACTAGAAGAACAGTAATGTGCATCAGTACTAGAAGAACAGTACTCTGCATCAGTACTAGAGGAATAGTACTGTGCATCAGTACTAGAAGAGCAGTACTGTGCATCAGTACTAGAAGAACAGTACTGAGCATCAGTACTAGAAAAACAGCACTCTGCATCAGTACTAGAAAAACAGTACTCTGCATCAGTACTAGAACAGTACTGTGCATCAGTACTAGAGGAACAGTACTGTGCATCAGTACTAGAAGAGCAGTACTCTACATCAGTACTAGAAGTACAGTACTGTGCATCAGTAAAAGAGGAACAATACCATGCATCAGTACTAGAAGAACAGTACTGTACATCACTACTAGAAGAGAACAAACCAGAAAGAAAAAGAAGGCAAGTTTTTTGATTAGGTGGGGTAAATGTGGTTAATAGAACAAAATTAATTGCTGAGTTAGGAATCAAAAAAGAAGGCAGGATCTCTAAAGGCTAAGTCATATAACGAGACAAGCTGTGAAAAGTAAAGAGTACAAGTCATGAAAATGAAGGACACTCAAGCAGGAGAAAATGATGACATCCTTGGAATATAGATCAAAGAGTGAGCTGGAACTCAGCCTATATCATAGACAGGAGTGGGTACACTGGGCACAGATGACTTTTTATAGTTCAGTTGTGAAAATCCCAAGTTTAACAAGTAGAGGGCCAAGGAAAGGAATTTAAAATGATCCACCACAGAAATCCAGGGAATAAGTGGTGTCCTAGTGAGTAAGTAAGCAATGCATACACTAGAGACAAGCTCATTCTGTTATAAATACAAAAGACTCCTCAAAATAAATAATTTCTCTTGATGGTGGGTCTCACTCTCTGTTAGAAAATATTAGACTCCTCTGAGGTAAAACAAGCTATCGACACTCTCAAATCATATAGACTAGTAGGTGCCGAGGAGCTGTGATTACCTAATGGTATTTTATAACCAGGAGAAAGGACATGGCTAAGGAATTACTTCTTGTTTAAAGATGTATACACATATTAGTCCATCAATTCCCAAACATGCATAGTCATTATCATTGTCCAGTCTATTTCGTTGTTAAATTTAGATGTTAAAATCTTGTCAAAGGCCCTGGCTATGCATTTACATACATTGGCATAATGTTCTTCCTTTTATTTATAAGTTTGCATAGTGAGGGATGGAGTTTGGGTTGCATTATTTGACTATAGGGAAAGCTTAATTCCCTATAGAGGACTTTTCTGTTCATGTACTGAGAAAGAAATGTTTTGTAGTAGATTTTCTAAAATGGTTGAAGTTTTAACACATGGAGGGCATCTAAGGAAGTTTAGATTCATGCGGTTATGAGACAAGGATTCCCCTAATTTCCAGGTTTGTTCATTCTGGTAATTGAGGCATTCTGGAAGCTAGCTTCTAGCTATACTAGAAAAATAAGTTAAAGTCTTTGAAATATTTGTGATTCTTGTAGATGGCTAATTTCTAAGGAGAGAAAATGGAGAAAATTGTAGAAGTATTCTAAAATGTACTTAGGGACATTGAGAAGATATCTTAGTCATCTTGCATTTAAGAGAAGATTTTCCTACATATCTAGAATAAATGGTAGGGTATTCTGTGGATTATACTAAGGATAAAAATATGCTTGATCTACAAAAGAACATCGTGGCACACAATTTGCTTATGTTCTGTTCAAATCTAACACTCTAACAGGAATAGCCAGTGCAAAAAAGTGATGGTTTTACCCATTACACCAAAAACTATCAGGCATTTATCACTAAAATATTAACTGATTTCCCTATTGTGCAGGGCTCAGTAGACAACATGGATCTGGGCATAAATGGCAGGAGATTAGCTAAATATGGTATTTATGCTTGCTGGTTATGCAGGATGGGTTCTGTCTCAGTTTTCAGTATTGTTTTCAGTATAGTGCAGTACACTAGGGCTCACAACAAAGTGAAAGGTTCTGGGGACTAGTAGGTTCATGTTTAGCAGTAGCAGAGTCTATTCCTACAGAAAGGGTCAGTAAATGAAATATAAGCCTTATTAAAAGAGGAGATGAGCTGTGAGCACAGGGCTGTTAAGTTATCCAGTGGCACAGGAAGACCTGTAAGGGGATAATGGTATGAATTACTGGGAGCTGATCTACAAACAAAAAGAGTGATTAACAATGACTGATGCAGCCATGTGAAAATATATTACCAGAACTGAAAGTAGGCATATGCTAAACATGTTTAAGGACCTTTCAAGATTTCTTATTGTTTTAATTTGTTATAATTTTAATACAATTTTTTATATGAAAGTCTACATGAACAAAATATTGGTATAATATAAGTTGAAAACAAAAGGAGATAGAAGCTCAAATTGTAGAGCACAAAAGAGTGACTCACAAAATGCTGCATTACCACTAAGAGTACATCAAACAACACTGAATACTTATCTCCCACTAAATCAGTAAACCCCAGCTACAAAATCAAGATCAGGTGTCATCTTGGTAGTTGTACTGTTAGAGAAAGTGGTTTTAGTAATGTAATGTGTAGGATTGTTTTTAGGGGTAGGGTTAGAGTCATCAGTTATGAGTAAGGTGGACAGAGGGGTTTAACCCACCACAGTACCATGACTTGCATCAATGTATCCATATGGGTCACCTCTTTCCATGTCTAACTAAGCTTAAGCCATGAGAGTACTTTCACAATACCTTTAGGGTTACCATCTGTCCCACTTTGCGAGGGACAGTCCCTCTTTGGGCAGTTGTGTCCTGACAAAAAATATTAAAAATGGCAAATGTCCTGAGATTGTAGGACATAATTATGTCTTATATTTTATGTAATAATTGCATAAACAGTTATTCTGTATCTAAAAGACGCATTTTTTATTTTATTATTTTAATAATTATTTTATTGTTTGGGCGGTGCAGTGGTGCAGCGGTTAAGGCTGTCGCCTCACAGCAAGAGGTTCTCCGGTTCAATTCTCGGCTGGGGTGCCTTCTGTGTGGAGTTTGCATGCTCTCCCTGCGTTCGCGTGGGTTTCCTCCGGGTACTCCGGTTTCCTCCCACATTCTAAAGACATGCTTCTGGTGCATTTCTCCCTGGGCCTCCGCTGAAAACAGGATCTGTGGAACCTAGTCTGACTTTCCCAATCAACAAATGTTAAATAAAATAAATAAAATAAAATACCTAAATGTTATAAGAAACAGAATAAGCAACTAAAATGCTACAAGAATAAGCTTTTATTTATGCAAAAAAGTTAAGTTCTATCCTTTATACTGACCGTGGGTATGTGTCGGCCTGTAAAATCTGATGTTTGTCCCGAAAATGTCCCACTTTGGCTTTGAAAAGGTGGCAACCCTAAATACCTTGTCTTGTCTCTCTCCCATGACAAGACTATTTTGTCTGTCACAAAAAACATCTCACTATGGCTCTCATTTTCTTCACATCCTGTCATGTGTCAGTATCCCTCCTGTTTGAAGCCACTCCCAGGCTTCCTTATTGTCTGTGCAGGTTACCTCTGTTCAGGTGCTATATGTGCTGCCTGTGCTCTCCCTCCTGTATTTTTCCTCCTAAACATCCTCAGTGTTGCTCTGTCCCTGTCATTTTTTGCTCATCTCATCTGTCTAGCAGCCCTCCCTTTCCACATACCACCTGTTCTAATTGTGGTCTTGGTTATTGAATAGCCAAGTCTACTTCTGTCTCTATTTCATTAATACGTCACTGTTATTTGTACCTATCCTTTCATCTTGGCTTTTTTGTTCTTGTTCCTCTTCCATGGCTGCGCTTACCACTTACTTCCTTTACCTTACACTATGGCACCCACTTGCCTGTGCTGCAGTGATAACATCTTCTCATGGCACCCTGTCCTCTTCTTCCCATTTCTTCCATTTCATGCTGAGTACTGGCCTCCTACTGTGCCCTGTTCTCCAGTCCTACTCTAACCTCCTTCATTACCCAGTTAGTCAGCACACTAATATCTCTAGCTGACATATTTTGCCACGAAGTTCTCACATTCTCCTGCAGACTTCACATCCTTTGTCATCCAAGAGTTACCAAAGCCAGACTTCTATCTTCCATGTTGGGAATACCAAACATCTATGTCCAGACCTTTTTGTACTAATTGTACTGCTGCTTTTATAGAGTGCCCTTCTTCATTTCCAGGATCCCCCAATTTCTTTTTTTTTCTATCTGTCTCTCTGTTTAGACACCTTTCAGCCAATCAGATAGCATATCTTTTAGAGGTGGGAGGAAATCACTTCTACCTGGATAAAATCCAAACAAACATGGAAGAAACTGCACACACTTAAAACTGACAGTGGTACAAAGCGAGGACTGAACCCTGTAACATAGAGCTGGTAGGCAAAAACCTTAATCACTGCACCATCACTGATTTCAACCTGCTATCCTGTTAAGTCATGATGGCAACTCTTTAACATCTTATTACATGTTGCTTCAATACCACCTTCAAGTGAAGGTAAAGCGTGACTCAAAATTAAAATAGCTGGAGGATAGTAAGATATGAAATATTTTACCTACCAGTAAGATATGAAAAAGTTTTACCCTCCCACAAGAATGAAGAGGCCAGTATTCAGTGGGCTATTAAATTCTTTAAGTTGCAGTCTGGTTTCTTACAAATCTAGTAGCTTTAAAATGCAAGATGCTGGCATTATTAATGCCACCCCTCTGTGGGACACTGCCTTCTATGTCTTGGCCAATTTCCAAGGATTTTACAGTGTAAATGAAAATGAAAAAATTAGTTTGCATTACATAAATGACAGTTATTACCCATGATTCATCAGAGATATTTGTGCAATAATTGCTGTAGTCATGACTTTAATTTTATTTTTTTTACATAACTGTGTGTACATAACTGAGCAGTCTGTTCTTAATTTATCCATCTGCATTATACCTTCATTCCCGAGGCACAACTTTTGAACTCACAACATGCAAAGAAGAATGCCTTTTCTATATGACATATAGTATCTTTCATTATCCTTAGAAAAAAGAAGACTGTGCTCTCTGTTTCAAGTCATAAAAAATTCAACAGATAGAATAGAGCACAGTTGCATTCCACACCAGAAACAGCAGCAAATAGAAAAACAAAGCCATGTTTTTCTACTGTGACTCACATTTCTCTAACCTAATTCACTTGAGAAAAGGGTCTGTGAGGTATATCTGTTAGCTGACGAGGTAAAGAAATGAGAGGTCATATAAGAAAAAGTTCCTTTTCAAGTGTCTGCAGACAAAAGTGCTTAAGAGCAGTCTACTACACAGGAATAACAGAGAATTGGAAAGGAAATAATCATGCCTCATCTCCCCAAACAAAACCTAAACATAGGCCATTGCATTCATAAACAATGCATTCAGTGGGGGTCTATATTAGAAGACCGAATGTTTTGGTGATAGAACACCTAAACATTGATCTTCTAATATCAAACCACACAATGTCGAACGTCCCAGGGAAACACATCCCTCAGCCACAGGACAAAAAACATTACTTTACATCTAAATTCACACCCCCACACCCCCCAATGTGGGGTGCTGTGCCCCCACACACCCCCTAACTAAATATACCAACCCGAGATTGCTCAAAAGTAGGGAAATAGCAAACTCTGGCGAACGGCCAAGGGAAATCTTTCCCTGCGTTAAATCATCCATTCTGCGTTTTTTGCTTTCGATTTTAGAAGATCGATGTTTAGATGTTCGATCACCTAAATATTCGGTCTTCTAATATAGACCCATTTTGTGGCGCACAAACTTAATGTGAACTTTGTTTTGTACATGGACCAGACACTGGTGCAATTCAGAATTCAGAATTACCCAAATATAGGGATGCATACAAACAAGTCCCGTGCCACTGAGGACAGTTCTAATTACAATCAAGTTCAGTATTCTTAGGTTCAACTTCATCTTACTCAAAGCATGACTTAAGCAATTTGAATTACTGATGCTCTTCAGTTCTGCTAGATAATATAGAAGCATATTGTCATAATCCACGTTTACCATACTAAGAAATAAAAAAAAAGCTGAAAGCCACTTAAGACATTAATACTATTATGATCAAATAACTATTTCACTGGATACTGTTTTGGCAGGGGCAAGCTCTTACTGACTGGTGAATGACTGGCTGGAAATCATGATTAACTAGACAAGTCGTTATACTGTGTCCTGTATATATGTCATATTTAATTTAATTTTATGTACAGATGTTCTGCTTAACTGCTGCTGAGTGCTGAGCACTGTTGTCCACAATCCTCCACAGTTAGTACTGAGCTCATTGTCTATGACTACGTACAGCAGGTCATTATATTATACATAAATGACAGGATCTTTAGAGCTAATGCTCCCATTGGCTGACGTTTCAGAATAGTTGGGTATAGGTGTGGTTGTAGTAGAAGGTTAGACTACAGCACAGAGTCTGGTAGCTCCCCCCAACACACAAACACTTTTTTTACTTTTAGTTGTACAATTTGCAATAAAGTTTTGCCCTGCTGTGTAAAATAAGCAGTACATTGGAAGAGGGGGGGGGGTCAGTCTAATCACATGGACAAAAAACAATGACAATGTATAGTTCTGGTTCTATAAATTATGGAAGATGGAACCAGCCCATATACAGATGTCATCATGCTTCTGAATCACAGGCTGTGCGTGGTGATTTGTTTTCATAAGTACTCTATGCAAGGAATACCATGGCTACCTTGTGAAATAATCCAACATATGGGGACTTACCCCACTGTGTAGCATGATTTCTGTGCTGCTCCTTGCAGTTACATTGTATAACATACCAACTCCTGATAGAGTTCTTGCAGCAGTGGGCGATTCCACTCTGTTTGAATATGAGTCAAAGACAGGTAGAAATTCCCCAGCTATAAAATACACAGATGCATGCATTTTTTTAAATTAATTAATTAATTAATCAATTAAACAAGTTCATAAAGTTAATGCATTTGGCACGTACGGCATCAGAAGTAAAATAGAGGATTTGATAAACACCCAATGATAATGCAACTGCAATTAAAAATATAATAAAACAGCAGTGTGTGAATTCATTTAAACACTCCCATGATACTGTCAGATTGAATGACCTTTGTATCTTTTTATCTTCCCTAATATCATTAACCAGCCCCCTAGAAGCATGCACAATGAAGCAGAATGACTTAATAGGGCCTTTGAAAAGGTCAGTCTTCCAAAATTAAATTTTCTTAAAGTGCAAACGAGCATTTGTTTTTCTTAAGAACAAAATCATTTGGCACAAAAAAAAACTTTATTAGAAACCAGGAACAATGTGTAAAAACCAGAAATGAACTACCGTCTCAGCATACGCCTTCAAGTTTCAAAAGTTTTAAACACAGGAAAGCACTTAAATAGTTAATGAATTAGAACATTATTAAATGGAACAACAGAACAACAGCATGTACAATAATGCATATGAATTTAAATGAAAACATGAAGCAGAAATAATTCAGTTGAAACAAATTAGTTCATAGAATAACAATAATTATACAATGACTGGCCATTAATATTGGAAAACAAGCACGCTGATTGGCCAGCCCAAACAATAATAATAATAATAATAACAGTAAGCCAGTTGAATACTAAAATACACATATCCTAACTACTATGAAATGAGGTTTCAAGATACTTCCAAAGCAGTTATATTACATATTTCATAAGTAAATTGTTCTTCTTTCTTAAAGTCATTTTGCAGAACTCTCAGAGATGGCCCTTATGGAAATAAGATACTTCTTATCATTTTCTTCAGTAGTCACCAATGTTTTCACTGTCCACCAATTTCTATGCCTAGATTTTATGTATAAAATGCATTACCTTGCATTTCTTTACACAGAGCCTAGGCTGATACCACAATTAGCAAATTATATAGCTCATGCAAATAATCATAAAGTCTCCTGTCAAAAAACATTATTACTCACAATTTCTGTATCACACAGCACCAAATTTAGGCTTTTCTTATCAGATATAACTTCTCAATTTCTTTCCTGGAACTCTACCAAATGTTCTATCAATTTTTTTTTAATATGTGGTAGTTTAAGGCACAGCTGTATAGCTATGTGATGTTAGACCCTGCCTCTGCAGCAATCCTGAGTTTAAGTTCCACAGTCTGTGTGTGCCTACTTTGTGACTTTGAGTAGGCCACTTTTCCAAATATTGCATCTGGGTCACCACTGAAAAGTGACTCTGTGCTTAGTGAAATAAAATATTGGGTACTTATGTATTATCGCAACCAAATGTTGGAGTGGCCATAATTCATAATCTTATTTCAAAACTACTTAATCCTGCAGTGGAAAGGGGGGTGCAAACTCTAAATTTGTCTATTAACACGTTGCTTCAGAAACAGGGAGAGGAAGAATGGCAACATTTCCTCCCCCCTCTGAGCATCCTTTACTGCCATTACTGAATGCAACATTTGTTTAAGGCATTCTGCAGCAGCTTGCCAGTAACAGCAGCTGTTCGCCCTTGACATTAAAGTGCTTATTTACATGTGGTTTGCTAGCATTTCGTTTTTATTTGACTTTATGTAGAGCTCCAGTAAGGCATGCAATCCGTAAATGTTCCGTGCAGTGAGGTCTTCTATTGAGATTGTGTGGGTGATTTTTTATAACAGCACTGCGAGCCTCCCTAATGGGCTTCATCTCAAGGCAGAGAAAATGTATACATACAAATACATGTCCTGAGAACATGCTGGTAAGGAAATTCACGAGTCTAGCTAGGTATGCTGAAATTCATTATGTGCAAATGGGTTTCTAAGCTGTCATGTTTTAACAGCAGGGTTGGTAACTGCAGAAATTATCACAATCACGCTTGCCATCATGGAGTGTGCTTTATAATGCACCCACCCCCCAAAAAATAATACTGAATTTCAAAAATGTTATAGTAGAATAAAACATTGCCTAATTACTAAGTAGAAACCAGAGCATTGTACAATGTACCAAAAGTACATGGGAAAAAGTGTTACAGCCATATGAATACAGCAACAGTGAGTGGTTTGGAGAGTGGTTGCGATAATACGTAAGTATCAAATATTGTTATAATGCAAAGATATATCCATTTATTTTCCTTCAAGCTATACATTTGTCAGAAAGATAAATTCCAGTCTGGTTTGAAAGACCTTGCTCTATCAATCAGATATTTCCTAAAGTTGCCATTTAGCTGGCAAAGCAAGATTGCTGATTTCCATGTAAACTCAAATGAAATAAACACATCAATAAGATGTCATTGTCTCAACAGGTAACACACTTGGCTTTGGTACTGGAAAATCAAAAGACCAGGGGGGGGTTCTATTTATCATCCCAGATCAGTGGATTAGTTTTCTTTTACTAAAACTGCAGAGTTAAGAAGAGATGCACTCATGAGTGTGCCATCTCTCAGATGGGACATTAAGGCAAAGTCCCATCTTCCTGAGTTGGTGGGAGCTCCAGAGGATGCAAAAGATCCCATGATACTTATCAAAATGATTAAGCAAATTTACCCAGTGCCCTATCCAATTTTCTCACAATCAGTATAAGTACCTCCTCAGATTTCTACTAAAACCAAGTCACTAGCCTTGTGGGACTAACCTGGTCTACAAAGGATAAATAAATAAAATTAAATATGCATATAAATTCTGCCAGACCTTCTGTCTCTAAACCATGCCAGTAAAGAAGCACTGCCTCCCTTTTCTTCCATGAATGAAGCTCCATATAAGATTGATCAGTGCTTCTGTGTAAACTGACCTTCAGAATTTATAGAAAGAATCCCCCAGCAAACAAATATATACTTCACATTGACTACACCACATCAGTTTTATATTGTCCAGACAATAGATCACACAGTGATTAAATATTTCATCTCTACCAATGTTTTTACACAGAGTGAATCACTGTAATCTCTCTCCCAACCCTTCCAGCCTAAGCTAGAGGTAGCATGGCCTCGCATTTCTGTGTAAACTGACTGTATTAACTATTACTTCTAAGATGAATTAAACAAAAATAAATACTTCACATTCTAAGATGTTCATTTTAATAGTTCACAGCCAAAAGATTAAGTAGTGATTAAGTAGTGATTAAAATAACTACTCTGCTTCTCTCAAGACTTTTGTACAGGCAGTATTGTCCCCTTTCCCTTCTGATGGAAGCCCAAAATAGGACTGCCTACCTTTTCTCTCTAAAGTGACTCCTAGAACTCCTTCTAAGAAGAATTTCACATCAAACCCAAACAATTTTAGACCCATTAGCTTAATCAGTTTTCTTCCCAAAATCATCAAGTGCTTCATAATGGAATTTATCCAGAATTGCACAGGAACTTATTTGTATTACAGTTTGAAAAGCAATTGTTTAAAATGAGAGATCTTGCCTTTAGAACATTGTGGCATTCATAATGAGGTAACAGCAGCACTTGTTGAAAGGCTATCACTGCTTCTGATCATCTTCACCTTGTTTAGGCATTTACTACTGTCCCACATAAGGGAATTCAGATAATTAATTTAGAGTATTACTTGTCAATCATACATAATTCTGACTGAGTGATAAGATGCAAGTCATTTGGAGTGGATGGCTACCTGCCTACCCTGACAGGAGTTACTGGGTCCCCTTCTCATCGAGATATTCATAGAATAAAAATGAGAAATTGTCTCTAAATTACCAAATATTCTGATGACTGTGAATATGGTGGCATCCTTACTTTCAAAAAAGACTTCAAAATTCTCTAAGATGGTCTACAAAAATGACATCATTTTTAATGTCAATACATTTATTAATTTTCGCTTTGAATAAATCTTCAAAATGATGTTCAAGACATCACAAAAATTATATTTAAGATTGCAAAATAAATGGACAAATCATAAAGAGTTATTAAAGATCTAGACAAAACGGAGTACAACAATTTAAACTTTGATCACTGTGTATTAACCAAATTTACAAAAGGATTTGCTCTAACCCTTCTAATTCTAAAAGTATGCTTAGTCACTCGAGGGAGATCATTGTACTGCATTATACCTCACAGATCTATCTCATTACTGAACACTATACTGCATTTTGTAACTTTTAAACATGCCAGCTAAATCAACCTAAAAGGTATAACTTCCATACTAGAAAAACATTAGGTTCGAAAACTTGAACTATTCGGAAAGGCTTAAGGGGCTGTCATTACATTCTGGTCTTAAACATTACTTAGAATTAACCTTTGTCTGTTTTATAGGGCAATATCTGATCCAGTTTTATTTATGGCTGAAAAGCACAACAGACTGAAGAACCCACTCTAAAAATCAATGTCAGCAATCCAAGAAGCAGGGCCATAGACAGCACCCTGGGAAGTTGTAGGACTGGCAACTCCTCTCCAGTTAAGTTAAACTTGGAGAAATGAGTTCTGTCATAAGTTGAGGACCAAAACACTCCTCAGAATTGCAACTGTAACAAGGAGCATCTTTGTGTTTTTCACTTCCTAACATCTAAAGAGTATTCAGTTAAGGTGTCATGATATCAGCCACACCTGCTTAAATGAATGCTGGTACTGCACTTGAGCCAGAATGGAAACTCTTCTGAGGTGCTGACAAAACCCCCTAACCAGAATGGAAACTCTTCTGAGGTGCAGACGAAGCCCCCTAACCAGAATGGAAACTCTTTTGAGGTGCTCATCAAGATCCCCTAATCAGAATTGAAACTCTTCTGAGGTGCTGATGAAGCCCCCTAACCAGTATGGAAACTCTTCTGAGGTGCTGATGAAGCCCTCTAACAAGAATGGAAACTCTTCTGAGGTGCTGATGAAGCCCCCTAACAGGAATGGAAACACTTTTGAGGTGCTAATCAGGATCCCCTAACCAAAATGGAAACTTTTCTGAGGTGCTGATACTACCCCCAAACAGCTTGCACCCAGGGCAGACACTACCTTTTCCTAGATCTAGCTACACCAAAGAAAAAATGTTACACATATTACACAACACTTTTCAGGATTATGGAAGATGATTTCAGGAAAATTCAGTCATTGAATTTCTTTAAAAATAATCTCCATTTATGTTTTGATTGTTACTCTGTAATAAGAGGCACATGTCTCTTCTGCACTACAAGGCAAGCATCTAATCCAGGCAACAATCTGTTTGTTCATCTGTTTGTCTCTCTCTCTCTCTATGAACTGAAAGTCCAGTGTCTTCTGCAAACAGTTTGTTCTCTTTGCTAAGTATAGTCCCTCCATGCTGGGAGTCATAACCCTTCAGCAGTAACAGCCAAACATATGTGATATAATTCTGTATAGGCAAGGGAACCACTCAGTGGTTATAATATACAAGATTATGATTAGGTCTCTGACCAGATTATTATGTGCTTGAGACATGGATGTCAAATAATTCACCCCAACATTTGAGCAAAATAGTACACTTATTTCTGTATTTGTACTGCCTTTTTTTACAATATCTCCTGCATGGATTGTTTGTTTCTTTGTTTATGTTTCATTACTCTTCTTTACCATCATAGACAGCCAGACTTTTGTGGTAACTTGTCTGCATACAAAATATGCCAACATGCTGCTTCAGACACAGAGGTGATTCAGCAGATGCTAATCACATCTTAAAAACAGTAAGATTGGCAAACATTATATAAAGCTTGAATGTAAATGAATAAATCATCAAAATGAAGTTCCAATTGATAAGAAAATTGTCACTATTACTGATGAGGGGTTGTTTCTTGCTGTATGGAACTGAAAGCAAATCAGTATCATTTTCTTCGTCACTAATATCTGTTGCGTCTGTTTTGACCTTTCAGTATTGAGATATCATAAGCTGTTTCCCCATCATTTTACAATATTGCATGTTGCATTCCTGTTATCATAATTTGCAAAGCAAAATGTTTCTTCTCCACTCAGTGAAATCAATTTCTAATCCCCTATACATGCTGTAACTTTTCATCAGTGGGTATTAAATAATAATGCTTGTTTTTAGTTTATTAATATGAATGTTTGGATGAATTTGAATTTAGAATGTAATATTGTCTTGTAAGGATGTTTGACGCTACCCTGCTCATTACTGCCATTACTCAATTTAGCTCTTTACAGAGTTTTGAATTTTGCCTTAAACATTGTAATTTATGGAGATTTTTTTTTATTTGCTTATTTGAATTGCCAATGTGTCATGCTTTACTTTATTGAATTTGTTTGTTTTGTTACCATTATCATTTATATGCATGGATTATCTTGTACAATATATATTTATTTATTTCACTTTCTAGCAAGGTCATCATTGAAATGAGCCACAGCAGTCTAATCCAGATGAATCCAGTTAATTGTGAAATAAATAAATAAAACAACAAAGTAAAAATGCCTTACATTTCATACAGCTGCTTTCATCAGTAAGCACTTCCCTCACCACCCCACTCAGGTATAATAGATAAACTCTCTCAACTAGGCATCGATCCATATGTTACCAGATGGGTAGCAAACTGGCTCACTGATAGAACCCACCTAGTCAAAATAGGGGAAGCTACCTCAAGTAGTAGACCTGTAACAAGTGGTGTACCCTATGGATCGGTCTTGGGGCCTCTACTGTTTAGGATATACTTCTCAGAGGTGCAGGCCAAATCTAGTTGACTATGGCTGATCAGGTTTGCAGATGACTGCAAGCTGGGTGCTGTCATCAATTCCCCTAGTGATGTGGACATCCTCCAAGAGGTTTTCACCCAAACAAATGACTGGTGCTAGAAATATGGTCTCAAACTGAATGCCAAAAATGCATCATCATCCCTTTTGGGGAGAGTGATGTCCCCACAAATTATCACATTGATAATAAGGTACTAAGCATGCAATCAGTCGTGAGGGACTTGGGCAACCAGGTTGATAACAAACTGACTTTTGACCACCATACTGCCTCCATTGTACGGAAAGATTTTTACATGACCCACCTCATTAGGAAAGGTATCTCATCCAGGGACAAGGTGGTCATAACATCCCTTGATTCTTCCCTTATAAGACCCATTATTGAGTACAGTGTCCCTTTCTGCAAGTACCTCACAAAGCACATGCAGCAGCTGGAGAGACCACAGAGGTTCCTCACCCGGAGAATCCATGGCTTCAGACATCTACTCTACACAGATAGTCATCAGAGGTGACCTCTGTCTGGCATACAAAGCAATCTCAGACCCCACCCTGATGGGACAACTGCATATCTGCAAGTCAAGCTCCACTGGAGTAACCCACATGTGTGACCTTAACCTGGTCTGTGACATGAATAGGACATATTGGCAGGACAGATTTGTGTCCCAGAGACTTGGCCTTTTGAGGAATAGAGTCCCTCTCCATGTAAAGTAGAGTCCCTCATTAAAAGTTTTTAAGTTCAACCTGGATAACAGGATGTGGAACAGAGAATACACCCCTGGGATTCCACCTGTGTCTCTGCTGGACAGTGGCATAGGGTGCTGACTTGTTGCAACATGGGCTAAATTCTTGGCTAGGCTTGTAAGGGCCTCAGAACCAATAGCCTAGTCACTTCCTATGATCCTATGACCAGATTCAGCAGATTCCTCAGTGCTTTCATATCCTTTTTTAGTTTATCACCAAATATCTGTAATGCCATTCATTTGAAATTTCATGTTTGTTTTAGGGCTAAGAATAAACTACTTTACTTCTTTACTTATGTCTTAAATCTGACTGGTGTGATCATTTTATTTTAGAAGCTATATGTCTATGGTGCTCTTATCTGTTTTTGTATATAAACAATCTATCCAGTATTCTGCCTTTTGAAGCAATTTTTTTTGTCATTATTCCAACCCTTCCCCAGTATTTTATATTATTAAGCTGTGCTTCCTTTCTCCACCGGATGCTTTCTGTCACCCTTGGTAAGTTGAAATGCTGCATACTTTCAGTTTATTCCCTCAAATTCCACTAGATGTACTTTAGTGAAGCTCTCACATGCATCCCTTTTTTGCATCTGGTGGATTGTGTGATACAAACATAGAATTTGGTCACTCTGCTTCTCTTACTTGTGCCACTAATATTGAAGCATGCCCTGTCACGAAGGCTCTTCTCTAGTTCATTGCTCTACTGAATACAAAATCCCATCTCTTACATATAATCCTAAGCTGCCATGCTTCTTCACCTCCTTGGCCTATTAACTTTCACCATCACAATGATCTGTCACCAAAAGCAGGAAATTAAAACAAAGTCTGGCTTGTGCCACCAGTCGTTCTTCTGGCAGTTTTACAAACCATTTGTCAGAATTCCCTAATTGCATTTATATCCCCTTTACATTAACAGTATTTCACAGATAACCCATAAAGCATTTATTGTTACCTTTTCACATTGTGGTCTCCATACAGTGAACTGGACATAACTAAAAAAAAAGTACTTTAAATGCAGACTTATTATATTTTAAATGCAGAAATAATGCAGTGTTCATCTGAACACTGTGAATAAATTAATAAATGTATTTCTTAATAATTCATTTACTATTCATAAATTTCTCACCATCACTGCAAGCTGTAACACTCCACAAAATAAACACTTCAAATTATTAGACAACAGCCAAGAACTTTTCATAAATACAATAAATCAATGTCCGTGAACTCAATAAACATGACACACTCGCCACCAACCAGCACCTCCATAACTACCAACACAAACTAATCATTGCCTCTTAACCTAATTTTTCATACCCCAATACACTTACCATTTTATAAAAACGTCTTTCCTATCATATCATTTAAGCTAATAATGTCAACCCCCTACCTATACTTGCCTCACTCAGCTCTCTACTCCACATAACCCCAATTCATTAATTTGTGCAATGTTTAATAATACCAAAAGCATAAGAAAAAAGTTAGACCAAATCCTTGCCTTTGTAATCACCCACTCACTAGATATAATTGACATCACAAAACCCTTGCACAAAAGTGTCCCCTTCATGTCCATCACTTCTTCCCTGGATATAACTATCTGCTTGATGCCCATCCTGGAGCTAGGACTGGATATATTTTTCTATAAAGATCTATCCGTAACATAAGAGTAGTCACCCAAGTCAACGATACTTCAGGCAATGAATCCAGTGGTCACACAACAAACTACATCAAAATCCTCAAATCACAAATAAATAGTCACTGAATACCTTCTACCATCCTCCACAATACACAGATTCCAAACACTAATATATATGATTCTAACTGCCATCCCATCCCATGTCTCCAAGAAAAAACACTTTATTATCCTTGAAGACTTCAACCTAAAGTTTTAAGACCAACTGCACAATACATATCCCACTTTTAAGCTTACCTGAAATGACTCCAACTTTTACATGAGCCAGTTATATGAAATAATAAAAGGAAGCATCATGCTTTTATAGACTTCATAATCACCTTGAACCCAACTAATATCTCTTTCATCACTACCCCACATTCAGTGACTACTACCCAATACATTTCCATGTTCAAAATGTAGAAATTAAATACCCCTCTTCTGTACTTCATTCAGACCAAAAATCACTCAGCAAACATCAGTCTCTCTGCTACACCATAGAACGTACACCCATACTTAGCCTTTCAGATGCTAACTCAGCAACAATTCAACTATCAGAATATATCCTCACCTTTCAAAACACCCATTTCCCAATTATTACCAAACTATTCAAACACACTAAAGCTAAACAGCTTGCCAAAGAGCTTAAACCACTAATAGAACATCATTATGATTTATTTATTTTATATGATTTTATTTATAGTTTATTAACAAGGTTATTCTCAGGATTGTATTCATAATGACTTGGGAAAAATTGGCCTGGGTACCAGCGAACTTCCCTTACTCATTGCTGCTGTGAGTGGGACCCATTTTGCTGGAGGACTTCCTGTTTCTCTTCCAAGTGCAGAGATGGCCAAGCAACAAGCTAGCAGATGGAGACAGAATGAGATAATGGAGGGGTGACAGAAATGGAGGAGAATGCAAATATTGAGATCAGAGAAGTGTGAAGGATTCTGAGGAGGTGTTTCAAAGAAATCTGTTTGATGGAGATGAGTCAGCAAATTATGTCTGTATAATTACAATCCTCTCGTTGAAAGGGTTGTGTGATGATTTACATAAAGAAATAGTGATGCAGAGTGAGCCAGAAACTGAAAGAGATGTTTCCTGGGAGGACATTATGGAGAAAATACAAAAGGAGTATGCAGAGTGGTGAAATGGAAAAGAAAACATATGTAGAGAAAGTAAAAAAAGGCATTTGATAAGTAACTGTGAAAAAAGACACCGTTATATTCATGAAGAAATGGAACATGAGGCAAAAAATGTGAATTGAAGTGTTACATATGTAACAAAATTGGGCATTTGTGGATGGATTGCAAAAAATGAAAGTAAGAGTATGGGAAAAGAAAAAGAAAGAGAATAAAATGAACAAAGAGAAGACATTTTAGAATAGTAGATGTAGTGGAAATAGAAAATGAGATGAGAAAATAAAGACTACATAGAAGAAGAAGGCTCTGAAATATGTGATGAATATGTGATGAAGAATATATACATTGGGAGGCAGTAAATGAAAAAAAAAAGAATTTGATTGGTAAAAGGGTAAAGGACAGAAAAAATAAGTTTTCTGTGTGTTTTTCTGCTGTTTCCTGAAAAAAAACAAAAAAAAAACAAAAAAAAATTCTCTTTTCCCACCTTTGCTGAACTAGATTAGTCCAGATTTCAGGTTTTGCTGAATTCTGGACTGTGGTATTGTTTCCTGTGTTGCCCATATCCTTACTTGGATAGGAGGAAGCTTCTCTGTTCACCAGTGAGAGTGGGGAGCTTTGAACAGCCTATCTGTCCCTGGAGGAGTGGTCTCAGCCGTGAAACTAGTAGCTTATTGGCCATTTTGAGTCAATTCCTATCTCTTTCAGTTTCCCTGCTTTAAAACCTGCATTTGCACGGTTTTGCGCCAGTATACAACTCCACACAGCTCCTCGTGGTGTCCTGCAGAGTGATACAGGCAACAGAGAGACCCAAGAGAGACTTTTCCAGATTTAAGTATTTTTTCTCTGTTTTTTTGCTCCGACTGCCTTTTCCCGCCTAAAAAGCAAATTTCTAACTGATCTATGCTTTAAAAAGTTTAAATTACATTTGCCTTATACTTTTTACAGTTTTTGCACTTGTTTTACATCAATTTAAGTCATTTTTGTATTGTATAACTGTTATAGGCTACACCCTAAAGTGTGTTAGCCTGTTTAGCATTTACAGTGTTTTCTGTGTGTTTTTCTGCTGTTTCCTGAAAACAAAAAAAAATATATTCTCTTTTCCCGCCTTTGCTGAACTAGATTAGCCCAGATTTCAGGTTTTGCTGAATTCCAGATTGTGGTATAGTTTCCTGTGTTGCCCATATCCTTACTTGGATAGGAGGAAGCTTCTCTGTTCACCAGTGAGAGTGGGGAGCTTTGAGCAGCCTATTTGTCCCTGGAGGAGTGGTCTCAGCCCTGAAACTAGTGGTTTATTGGCTGTTTTGGGTCAATTCCTATCTCTCTCAGTTTCCCTGCTTTAAAACCCACATTTGCGTGGTTTTGCACCAGTATACAACTCTGCACAGCTCCTCGTGGTGTCCTGCAGTGTGATACAGGCAACAGAGAGACCCAAGAGAGACTTTTCCAGATTTAAGTATTTTTTTCTCTGTTTTTTTGCTCCGACTGCCTTTTCCCGCCTAAAAAGAGAATTTCTAACTGATCTGTGCTTTAAAAAGTTTAAATTGCATTTGCCTTCTGCTTTTTACAGTTTTTGCACTTGTTTTATATCAATTTAAGTCATTTTTGTATTGTATAACTGTTGTAGGCTATACACTAAAGTGCAATAGCCTGTTTATATCATTTACAGTGTTTTCTGTGTATTTTTCTGCTGTTTCCTGAAAAAAAAAAAAATTCTCTTTTCCCACCTTTGCTGAAATAGATTAGTCCAGATTTCAGGTTTTGCTGAATTCCGGGCTGTGGTATAGTTTCCTGTGTTGCCCATATCCTTATTTGGATAGGAGGAAGCTTCTCTGTTCACCAGTGAGAGTGGGGAGCTTTGAGCAGCCTATCTGTCCCTGGAGGAGTGGTCTCAGCCCTGGAACAAGTAGCTTATTGGCCGTTTTGGGTCAATTCCTATCTCTTTCAGTTTCCCTGTTTAAAACACGCATTTGCATGGTTTTGCATGATTTTGCGCATAGCGCAGCATCGGGCAGCGCCGCTTAAACGGGTTTAAACTATTCCCGGCTCCACAAAGTCTGCTCTTCACTTTTTCCCTTAGAACTGTTCTAAATCTCAAAGTAAGCACTCTATTTTCATTCTAAAGCCCTGCAGTTGCTCGTATAAGTAATCTTATAAGTAAGCACTAATAAACTAAAGCACTCCACCCTCTTATACTCCCTTTAAGTACTTGGCTCCCTATTGGTCCTTTTTGATCACTCAAAAAGTAGTTCCTTATAGTATTCTGGCATGTCCAAAAGTCAGTTTCGGGTTTACTCTCCAGTCCAGCTGGTGAATCTGGGAATCTTGAGGCAATGTTACAACTGCCTTATGTACACAGACTACCCTCTCCTCCTTCCAACAAACTCAAATATATGTGAGAGATGCAACTATATAGCCAAACTGGAGGCTGAGCTCTCTCAACCCAGTACTGGTGCAGTCAGTCAGGAGGAGAAGGTAACCACACACACCACAAATCCAGTCTCACACAGACCTACCGCAACAGCAAACCAAGCACATAAACACACAAAAACATACTCGGAGGCTCTAAATAAAAATCTGCCCAAGCAGCAGAGACCTCCAAAGCAGACATCCAAGCAACCGCTACCCCAGAACAATACCCACGTATCACATAGTTCACAAAGTCAGTGTGCCACACAGTCACAGCCCTTAAGGCTAAACAACACACCTAATACACTTGTAATAGGTGACTCTATTGTCAGACACACTGACGTCCCACTCACCAGGCTGAACAAGGAGAAGTTCACTGTAAGCTGCCTGTCAGGTGCCAGGATCCGCCACATAACACAAGCACTCAGGTCACTCCAAAGCAAGTACAAATATGACTCCGTCATTGTCCATGCTGGTGTGAATGACCTGAGACGTACCTCCCTGGACTACATGAAAAGAGACATAGAGGAGCTCTCTGATCATGTAGCCCAGGCCAGTATGACCCTGACCTTGAGTAGCATCTTACCCTCACCAAGAATGATGCCACAGTATAAAGACAAAATTATCAATTTTAACAATTGGCTAAAGTATTGGTGTCATTCAAAGGGGATCCAGTGTCTGTCAGCCTGGGATGACATGCTCGACAAGCCACGTTGCTTCGCTAGGGATGGCTTGCACCTGTGACCCCTGGGCTTTCGAATATTGGCTAAGGCTCTTGCCACCCCCATAGTGCCTTTTTTAGGCAAGGCTCAAAAGACAAACCCACCTCCATAGACAACACAAGGAAAAAGAAACTAAGGGTATTGCTGCTCAACACCAGAAGTCTAAACCTCAAGATGCATGCACTCAAGGCTCTCCTCAGCATGGAGAATATCGATATCTGTGCAGTAACAGAAACCTGGTTCAAGGCTCCCGAGAGCACCCCAGCACTACCAGGTTATACCTCATACCATGCTTTTTGGCCCCAAAACTCAGACCGAACCACAAAAGGATGGGGAGTATCCATATTCATCATATATACCCACACCTCCAGGTTAGTGGTACTGCACGAAGCATCAGAGACCATCCATGTGCAACTAACAGTGGGCAAAACTGCCTTTCAGTTTGTAGACTGCTACAGACCACCCTCCCAAACTCAGGAACCCCACTCAGCTTTCCTGAGAACACCGGAGAATATGAAGGTCTCGCCAAACACCATCATACTGGGTGACTTCAACTACCCAAACATAGACTGGGAGCACTACTCAAGCCCCAACACCCCCGCCCAACGGTTCCTGGAATTTATAAACTCAAATGCTAAGGAACAACTGGTCACCACTCCCACAAGAGGGGAAAACATATTAGACCTGATCATCACCAACATGGGGACTCTATGTTCCATACCAGAGGTATACCCCTCATTGGTAAGATCTGACCATAAATTAATCTCACTGGACATCCATATCCTGTCCCCACCCCCAGACAAGGAAACCACGGTGAAGAACTTCTCAAAAGCAAACTTCAGACTTCTCAAAACTGAGGTGGAATCCTTCAAAGCCCCCAGGCCAGTGGAAAATATGGCCCAAACCACAGAATCCTTTACAAACGCATTCTGTGGACACCTACAGGAATGCATGGATCATGCTATCCCAAATAAAACTAAAACTCACTCCTCCAAAGGCAGGAGACCTGTGTGGTGGACCCCAGCCATAAATAAGCTATACAACAGAAGGAGGAAGCTACTACATGATAGAGCAAAATCCCAAAAAGGGAGGGCATCTCTGATCAGTACTAGCAAGAAACTACGATCCCTCATAAAATTATCTAAGGCCAGCTTCAAAAGAAAAATTGCACAAGACGCTAAAGATAATCACAAGGCCTTCTTTAGTTATGTCAGGAACCTGGGTGGCAACTCTCAGATATGCTCTGAGTTAGTGCAGAATGACAAAAAATACACTGAACCCACAGACATTGCCACCATCCTGGCAGACAGGTTCAGTGCAAACTCCCAAAAGATCAAATGTCTATCCCAACAGAGTGTAGCCCCTCTGACATCACAGATGCACAGGTGAGAGCTGCCCTCTCCAAAGCAAAAAACACAGCATCAATGGGACCGGACAGTGTCCCGGGCTGCGTCTTACATAAGCTCCAAGAAGAACTGAACCCTCACATAAAGTCACTGTTCAATCTCAGCCTTACTACAGGATATGTACCCAAGGAATGGCGTACAGCAACAGTGGTCCCACTCCACAAAGGTGGTGCCACAACGGACCCCAGAAACTATAGCCCTATAAGCCTGACTAGCTTGGTCTGCAAAGCTACGGAGCGTATCATCATGGAACTCATAAACAAATACATTGGGAACCTCCAAACACTGGATCCTACCCAATTCGGCTTTGTTAAAGGCAAATCTTGCCTCTTGAACCTGGTTGACTTCTTTGAAACAGTCACCAAGGCCATAGATGAAGGGAAGGTAGTCCACACAGCCTACCTGGACCTCACAAAAGCCTTTGACACAATCCCCCACTCGGGCATCATAAATAAGCTCACCAGCTTAAATATCAACCCCTATGTCACAAGATTGAAAACTGGCTCAGGGATAGAACCCACATGGTCAGAATTGCAGGTGCCATGTCAGACTCTAAACCAGTTACAAGTGGCATCCCACAAGGCTCAGTCCTGAGACCTCTCTTGTTTGGTATATATTTCTCTGAGGTACAGGCTAACACAGGAGGACTATGGCTGACCAAGTTCGCAGATGACTGCAAACTGGGTGCCATAATTAACTCACCGACTGACACAAGCATCCTCCAAAAGGGTCTCACAGAGATGGATAACTGGTGCCAGAGCCATGGCCTAAAGCTAAATGCCAAAAAGTGCATAGTCATCCCCTTTGGGAAAAACAAAATGCCCACAAATTAACACATAGGTGGTAATCCATTAAGTACGGAAGAAGTAATTAGGGATTTGGGGACCCAAGTAGATAGCGATCTCTCCTTTGACAATCATGTTGCCAAAGTGGTTAGAAAGACCTTCTATATAGCCCAACCTATCATGAAAGGGTTCACATCTAGATCAAGAGAGATCATTGTGCCCCTCTACTCATCACTCTTCAGGCCCATAATTGAATGCAGTGCCCCATTTGGGATGTACCTTACCCAACACCTGCAGCAACTGGAAAGACCCCAAAAGTACCTCAACAAGAGGATCAAGAGACTCAAACAGATGCCCTACGCAGTTAGGCTAAAGAAACTCCAGCTCTACTCAGTTGCTACCACCTACTCAGAGGCAATCTGTGCCTGACATATAAAGCCATGTCCAAACCAGAATTAATGGACATGCTCCACCTCAGGAAATCCAAATCCCTTAGAGCTGCACACTCCAGGGACTTAAACCTCAGCACAGAAATAAATAGGACATGCTGGAGGGACAGATTCATATCCCAGAGGCTCCCCTCACTCTGGAACAAAATCCCAATCCATGTTAGGCAGAGCCCCTCAATGACCCTCTTCAAGAGAAATCTTGACGAGTGGATGGGAGATCGTAGGTTTACCCCTGTGATCTCTTCTGTGTCCCTACTAGACAGAGGCACAGTAAACTAACCTTAAAAGGGCTATCTTCTGTGACCTACTATACAGAGGCACAGTCAAGTAATCTAAAAGGGTGGCGAAAGCCAAACACACTCTGGCTAGGCTTATAAATGCCCTAGGGCAGATAGCCTAGTATCAACCTATGAACCCATGAACCTAAGTACAAAAGAAAAAGAAAGAAAAAAAAAAGAAAGAGATCAGATACAGCTAATGACCGGTGGTGGGTATAATGGTTAAGGTGTCTGACTCACAGACACATGGCATAGTGTTTGATTCTCACCTTTAGGAGGGAAACTGGCTAGGCCTAGAATGCTCCATTAAGGCAGCTAGCCTAGTAATTAGTTATGAAGTTATAAAACTGTGAAGCTATGGAAAAGGGAAAATGAAAATTTTACAGTGTTTTCTGTAAATGTGAATAGTACTAAGACTATAGTAAGAAGAACAGGGGTTTTGGAGTGGTGCAATAAAAGTGATATGGATGTACTTATATTAGAAGACACAGGATTCTTAAATGAAGAATGATTACAATCAGAGAAACTATGGGGTGAAAGATAATCTGGAATTTGGGAAATGAGAGATGTTCTGGAATAGGCGCATTCTGTAGAAATACAGTGAAGATATCGTATGTAACTTTAGCAAAAAATGGGAATATTAACTAATGTAGATTTAAATTGGAAAGAACAAGCATACTGAATTATAACATTATATGCTTATACTAATTGCAAAGAATGGGAAAGCTTATTTCGTCAGACGTTAGACTCTGTAGTCCTAACTATGAATATTATAATAAAAGGAGACTTTAATAGTGATTTAAGAGGCATCTGTAAAAATAAAGGAAATGACATAAGAAAAATGTTAGACATTATAAGCTGAGGTAAGTTAAAACTTTGGGACAAAATTTCATTGACTTACAAAAGGGTTATATATAGAACTGAAACAGAATACTTTATATTATCAGAAGGTTTAGTTATAGGCGAAGGGGGTAGTTGAAACAGTAATTCCTGATCATCTTGCAATATGGCTAAAGATAAAGGAAAACAAGGAATATATAAAATAGGAAAAGGATAACAAGGATAAATGAGAAAGCATGGCATGAAGATGGAAAGAGATTAGTAATACAGTAATGGAAAGATCATGCCACTATGCGAATATTTTATAAAACTGGGTCTAAATGATATGGTGGATGATATTTAAGGAAAATATAAAATTGTTTTTTTTTACAGTGGCAAATGTGAGAAAAATAGAGAAAGAAAAAAAATAAAAGAATTATGATGATGCATTGGAAGATGTATAAATAAAAAAATAAATAAAATGTTACCAAGACCATGCTGCACTGGTGCAGCAGTAGCGTTGTTGTCTCACAGCAAGAGGTTCTCCTGTTCAATTCTTGGCTGGAGTGCCTTCTGTGTAGAGTTTGCATGTCCTCCCCACAGTCGAGTGGCGTTCGAAAGACATGCCTGAATGGGCGTGCCTTCACTGAAGGTTAGGCATCTGGCTGGCAACTTGGCACCATAAAAATCCACTGTCAATAATTAGCTGACCGGAGTTCTGCTGTGGCGACCCCTAACCGGAAAAAGCCGAAAAAGACAAACCAAGAAAAAATTATTTTGTGGAAAATAAAAAAATTGATGCTACAGAAGAGGGTAAAAAAGTTTGGTATAAGAAGGTAATGACAAAACATTACTCTGTAAAGCCATGGAGATAATTTAACAGATGAAATAAAATTAAACCTAGAAAGTAGAATGTCAAGATCTTTTGGGAAGACTGATATTAGATAAATTGTCAGGAAAAGGAAATATACTACATAAAAGGAAAATGATAGAATATGTTTAAATTATCAAAAAGAAGAAAATAAAGAACATTCTTCTTTGAAATCTAAGAATAAAAAAGTTATGGTGAGAACTACATCAAGAAAATGTTTTGAAGATATAAAAGAAATGAATAAAATAAACATGGATATGATTAAACATAGATAATAAGAACAGAAGTAAAGAATATGTTAAAAGAATAAAGAAATACTTTTATGTCATATAGGTTATATTTATCTCATTCCCCCCAATGGTGCTCTGGAAGTTTGCACTTTAACTTCCAGTGGGTGGAGCCAAAGCTTTTGATAGAGCCAAACTATGTCCTCATATTTCAAAAAAGTGCATATCTCTGGAACCCATTATAGAATGCAACGTCCCATTTGGTATGTACCTCTCAAGACATCTGCAACAACTGGAAAGGCCACAGAAATACCTCACTAAAAGAATTACAGGCCTAAGGCAGATGCCCTACGCTGACCGCCTTAAAAAACACCAGCTATACTCTGTTGCATATCGTCTACTTAGAGGCGATCTCTGCTTAACATACAAGGCCATGTCAAACCCAGAGCTGTTGGACATGCTACACTTAAAGAAATCCCAATCCCTCAGAGCCACATATTCCAGGGATCTAAACCTTGTCATCACAATAAACAAAACATGCTGGAGGGATAGGTTCCTGACCCAGAGACTCCCCAGACTCTGGAATAGATTGCCCATACATGTCAAGCAGAGTGCCTCTTTGGCCCTCTTCAAAAGGAACCTTGACGATTGGATGGGAGAAAGGAAATTCACCCCGGGGATCACGTCAGTCACCCTGCTAGACAGGGATCCAGGGAATAAATAGTGTGGGGAAGAAATAGCCAGGGAATTGTTATGGCTAGGCTTGTATAGGCCCTAGGGCTGATAGCCTAGTACCAACTTATGAACCATAGTGGTTATTAAAAAGTGTAAATGACAAACGCTTCAGCACAAATTATTTCTGGTCTATATCAGAAGACCGAATGGAAATAACAGCGAACGGCAAAACATCAAAAAGACCAGTCCTCAAACTTGTTGTTGTGGGGGGCTGTGCCCCCCCACATCCACCAATAAATATATATACCAACTCCGAGATCGCACTACAGTGAGGAAAGGGCAAATAATCCAATCTTCACTGTACTGCGGTCTCACTAACAGCACTTCGAGGTCCGGTCTTTTTGATGTTTTGCTGTTCGGTGCTATTTCCATTATTTCTTCTGATACTGACCCATTATTTCTTATAGTGGTAGCATACTTTACGTTCTAGGTCTTAAACTGGATTTTATAAGTCACAGGAAACACAGTAACTATTAAGTTTGTAATATTTTGCAAATAACTTACTATATCTTAGCAACCATTCAATTTACACACATACTGTCACCAGAATTTGATAGCTTTCATATGCTCTACTTCATTGTTGAGAGATTTAAAAAACATGACATTTATGTCAATAAAAATAAACATTAAATGAACAACAATTAATATCTCTTTACTTTCACTATACAGAGGTCAAATATCAATACAGTTGTATCTGCCATTGTATAAATGAAACATTTTAAATCAGTGCATATAGCATGGTTTTGGAATTGTTAAAGTAAACATGAGCAAGCAATGTTTGATGTCTAGAGGATGCAACTGAAGAAACACCTGGAGGTGTTACTTGGCTATAATTAATTAATGAAAGAATAAATGAAATTATGTTTAATGATAAATGGATTTTAGCAACAATATTATGTAAAATCAGTTTGTGGTTATGAGAAAAGGAGTGGGAGCTCTAATAGTAATGAAAATTTAGTATGACTGTACTGGAAGTTATGAATTTATGTAAACAGATTTGAATACATATGTATTTGTCCATTTGTAAATATCTTTAACTGCGTAAATATGTTGTAAATAAGAGCTCTTTTGTATATATATATATATATATAAAGGACTCCTACTGTTTTCATTAAGTGGCATGGGATCTTTTATACCCACATGAGAGACCACCAACTCAGGCAGATGAGATGCAGCTTAAGATTTCATTTGAATAAAGTTTGACAAAACTAGAAAAATAACCCATCACCACTCAATAGAGAACATTAAACCACCTTACAGAATATCACCAAATAGACAATTCACAGGCACATATTTAAATACCTCATATCTAAACACTACGAACAACATGTCCTCAATCTGGGAATCAACTTTGTGTCCGAACAGTGGAAAGAAACCAAAATCAACCTACATCAGCCACTAGTGGCCTATCTCTATACTCCACACATTAGGCAAAACATTTGGAAAATGTATCTGTATTCAATTTACCACATAATTTCACAAATACCACTTGCTCTCCAACAAACGATACAGTTTTTATTGAGACAGGAGTACCATGATGGCACTCTGGAATCTTAAGGGTGACATCTTAATCACCTTGAATAGAAGCAACATAATATTGCCATTTTCGTTGCCTAATCCAAGCTAATAATATGGCTGATACTCCATTCTACAACCACCCCTCTTACAAGCACTGGGATAATCCCATGAATGGCTCAATAATTCACAGTCTTTCTCAGCAGCAGATCCTTCAGAGTAAAAACTGGAACTTCCATCTCTCAAACTGCTTCCATGCAGTCTGATGTTCTGCACTAATCTACGCTTGTCCCTTTACTATTTTCAGTTTTTAAAAATAAACAATTTAGCTTACCTTAATTATAACTCCTAATATATGGTTATGATATAATCATATATAAATCTAGCAGAGGTGCAACTAGGCATTCTGGCACCTGCTGCCATCCCCTGATCTGCACCCCCCCCCCCCCACATCAGCTTTAAGTTGAGGAGAAAAAACTGATACAGTTTAATCCATATATGGAGTGTTAAAGCATTTCACTTCTAAAAGAAAAAAAAAGTCTTCTTTTCTTTTAAAATGTAGCAAACTGCTTGTTACAATGTAGCAGGAATCTGCTACAGTTTATGCCACAAACAGAGTGCTAGGCAGTTCTGACTACAAATGCAATACCGGAAATGCATGGCACTAAAAATAAAGATTGCACTCACCTGGCACTTTTTCACCCCGAACAAACTATGCTACTCCATTCTAAAAACTAAGCAAATGGCTTAGCATCAAAAAGCTGTAACTCACCTCCCAAAAATCTTCTTCAAAACAAATAAAGAGAGTGGCAAGAGTCCACTGTATTCTCTGCAGGCTAAATCAGTAGAACAACCATATTGAAACACCCACATTCATTCAATACCTGGACATCTGGCTCAATCAGCCACTTAACTTTCAACCTACCTTTCCCACCTTTGCAGATCCAAAAAAATCAAATGCCTCATATTCTGGGTCCAAAGATTCTCCTAATCCCTCTGTCCTCCAGTCAGGGATGCCATAGGCAAAGGCATTCTACTTGCCCAACTTGAATACCGTTTATCACTGTTTGGCTCTATCTCAAGCAAAAACACAACACTTCAAACCTTATCTAATAAGACATATTACTTCATTACCATTTCTCCACTCTATGAACATCATAGCCTCTCAAAAACCAGATGACTACCATTTCTAGTTAAAGGAAACCTTCTTCTAGGGTCCCCTTCTTTTCAGATTGCCACTCTAAAACATACCTTCTCCACTCATTATGAGACTCATCACTACCACCCCAACCTATAATCTTAGGACCCATACTACACAGGACCAACACTCAAACCCAGGCTAAACAACTTTAGAGCCCCAACCACAGCTTCTCTGTGCTCACTCCAAAACCTATGGCAATCACTCTCACCAATTCTCACTGAGTTGTGAAACTACTCTAGTCTTTGACCACAGTTCAACCACTTTTGACAGAAAGAAAATAAATGCAAATTGCAGAATAAAAAAGGATGTATCACATAAACTGACCAAATACTCCCTTCCATGCTACTCCTGTGAACTTCTGCCTCCTTGATTCATCACTGAAACAAATTATTTCTTTTGTAAATATGTACACACCATCACTAATGTATGCTGTCCTGCAGCTGACGCTGCATTAATATTACATGATGTACTTCAAATTCTTGCACATTGATATTACAGGTCTATATTATAACCTTGAATGATTAAAAGAGTGAACGCTGTTTAATCAACCCCTAAAAATCAAAAGCATTAAATCTCAAACACACGGAACAGCGATTTTTTTCCCCAGGGAAAAAAATCACTGGGCCATTTTCTTGACTTTGCCATTTTCTCCACTGTGGTGCGATCTTGGAGTTGGTATATTTAAGTGGGGGTGGGGGGGTGGGGAGTGAAGGCCCTCGCTTTGTTTTGTGTGTGGATTTTTTTTTTTTTTTTTTTTTTTGTGGAGCAGCGATTTTTTTTTCCCTGGGAAAACATCTCTGTTCCGTGTGTTCGGGATTTAGTGCTTTCGATTTTCAGGGGTCGATTAAAGAGCATTCACTCTTTTAATCATTTGAGGTTATAATAGAGACCCGATATTACTGTGTTTGTTTTTCATTGACCATTGTTGTACATACTATAAGTTATCCCTCTTATTATACACTGATTGCTGGTTTACACACAATGTGTACACTTTCTGAATTCAAGAATAACTTTACCACAATGCTTGTACTGTCTATTCACTTAGAAAGTTTACGCTAAGTGTACACAAAGCATACACTTTGCGGTAACTTTTATGAATCCAGCCTTATGTGTTGCTAACCTGTGACGAGCCTGAAACTCGTCAATCTATGTTCACTGCTCTACTCTATTATAAAAATTTAATAAAAATAAATAAATACATACATAAAAAGTATCTCTGTTTACAGCTGCTTTTGAAAGATCTGTATCCTTCTACTGGCCCCTGTCTCAGATCTCATCTCTAAAAGTGCATTTGCACTTCTTAAGCCCTTTTGATAATTTATTTATTTATTTTACTTCCTTTCTGATGGCCTAAGAAGCAGAATATTGCAGCAAAAAGAAAACCAGGCAGTCAGTTCTGCCTATTTATTTTGCTACATTTGAAATTATATCCTTTGCTGGAATGTTGCCTTTTTTGATCTATCTATCTCATGGATGGAAATCTTCTTCCATCTTGGTCACAAGGTTCCCCACTACAGGAAATCCCATCTGGGGGACTCTACAATCTTCAAAATGAAGTCCAGGATACAACTTGATGCATACAGACTAAGCACTACCGTGTGATTAGAAAACAGAAGCCTGCTCACACAGACTCACTCCAGCAATGGTGACTGAACTGCCTGGCATGTGGGACAGTTTATGAACATAAGTCTGCACAGTTTGGAATGTGGGACAGAGCATACATGAATTATGAGTTGTCATGCTGAGCATGTAGTGAGGAATATGGCAGAAGAAATTCTGAATTAGATACATGAAGACAACATAACTTTAGAATATCTCTACCATTATACCAGGCAATGGCTTTCTTGAATTGAGGCACAGAAGCACAGAACTCCCATTCCACTTAGCAGGAATTCTGACAAAAATCTTAAAGAAAGAAGCCAGGCATGAATAAGAGAAATTACAGGATTTCTTGAGTGGGTACACCTGAAGCCACTATTGCTGTGTTTCCTATTGACAACTTGTCAACATGCCAATCCAATGACAGGCCCCTAAAGGGTCATATATAAATTTACAGTCAGAGCTTCCACACCTGATGTCTCCCATGTGTATTAATTAAAATGTGAGCCGCTGCTCAGTCCTGGAGAAAATTCTCTGTCAATGGGCTTGAAAATAACTTCCAGGTAACCCTTATCTGCAGCTGAGTGGCACATATGTGACCAATTTTATCCCATGACAGTTCTGAGAATGAAGATATTGCACTTTTATATTGATAGTTAAAAGCTGCTAATGAGCTGTGCTTTTAAAGATGATGCCTTCTTACCGTACTACTGAAACTAGTGTGATTTTCTCAAAAGTGACTATCCCATGAGTGACCTGGTAGTAAGCCAAAATGTATGGACTGATACTAATGTGACTATCCTATGAGTGACCTGGTGATAAGACACAGTGTACCCAATGACACTAGTGCTACTGTCCCATGGCTGACCCAGAGATATGTCAGAATACTTCCACTGACACTAATTAGTATAACTAAACCTGGAGTGATCTGGTGTAAATCAGAATACACCTACTGACATTAGTGTAACTACATCATAAATAACCTGGTAGTAATTCACAATATATACACTCACATTAGTGTGACTGCCATGGGAGACCTGGTGCTAAGACACAACATATCCAATGACATTAGTGTGACTGACCATGAGTGACCCAGTGATAAGTCAGAATACACCGATTGATAGTAATGTGACTGTCTTATAAGTGACCTGGTCAAGTCACAATATACCCATAAACATTAGTGTGATTGTTCATTAATGACATAGTGGCAAGTCACAATATACCCAATAAAACTAATGTGACTGTTCCTTTAGTGGACCAGTGGTTCATCACAATATACCTAATGAAACTGTCCCATGAGTGACACTGTGGTAAGACAATATACCCACTGACACTAATGTGACTGTCTCAAGAGACCACTGGTAAATTACAATATACCCTTTGACACAAGTGTGACTACCCAGAATAATGTAGAAGGATCAAAACTCAATCAGGATGAGCATGTAAAGCAGATTAATAATAATAATAATGAAATAAATAGATAGAGCAACAAGCAAAACAAAACTGTAGCACTGTAAAAATCAATTAAATTCACATTTCCCATTTATCACATATACATTATGACATAACTATTCAGGGACAGTGCTAGATCACATTTGTTTGAAAATTCAAATGCTGTTTTATGTATTAATCACATTTAAAATAACAAGACATTAATTGTATCTTTTATCTTATAATTACTACCTACCACGGCAGATGCTGCCTTCTCGTGTAATCGCCTGCCTGCATATGGAGCATGATTTGATCTTCTTGAAATTTTTCACCTTAAATGTATGGGAATTTGAAGCTTCAAGGTCTTCAGGCTAGACAAAGGAGGTAGAGAAGCTAGTCAATTATCAGTAATATTGCATTCATATATTTTATTAGTATTTTATTCTGCATTCCCTTCCTCCTCCATGAGCTGATGTTTTTATCCACAAAGAAAATAAGTCGATTAATTTTGTTATTACATTCTATAGCCAACAAATGAAACATCTTGAATTACAACTCACACAAGTAGTTTTATAAAAAATACCAAAAATAACAAGGCTATACCTACCATATCTGACTGTTACCTTGTAGTTGTACAATCTCCTCTTCAAATCTCTTTCCATATTTCTCATATCCCCTCCCCAGTTGGTTCTCCTTTCTGTCCATAACCATTTCATTCTACCTCTGGCCTGGCAGATATTATAGCTCTTTACTACCTGCTTTAATACCATTACATTTCACTTAACCTCCATGAATTGCCAGCATCCATACAGGGCACAACTATAAAATGTCTGTTTTAAATAACAGAAAGTTGTTAAATCAATGCACAAGATTTCTATAGCCTTACACTGTTGTTGTCCTAAAAAGGACCGTTAATGATCTTTCTTTCAGGAAAGCATAAATAACAAACACATACTGTATCATGGCAGCTTATTAAATTGCAAATGTAGCAATAAGATAGCATCAAGTCCCAAAATCAGAACACATGGAATCAGGAGCAGATAATGAAGTATGCTGGATGCAGAAAGCAAATTTATCTGCAGAGGGCACTATATCTATGAGAAAAGCTCTGAGTCTTTTGTCAGCTATGATAAATCTGTGCAATGCTAGATACCTAATTGTGAACATATAAAAGGGCATTTATATCTAGATCAAAATCTATCCATCTGTATGTACTAATATATAACAATATATAATATATAGCATACATATTTTATATATATATATATATATATATATATATATATATATATATATATATATATATATATATATATATATAGATATATATTTAGATATCAATACACACTATGTATGAATAACTGTACCTCCACAGCACATTAGGAAAGCTTTACATTTACTGTTACTACCATTGAAAGTTGCCATTAGAAGAACCATTGCTTCTTATATGTTAAAACAATAAACCTGTTTTGAAAAAAAAAGAAGAACCATTGCTGAGGAAAAACAGTCCGTTTTGAACCTAATATTTTCTCTGTATGATTTTTTTTTTTTCAAGTTCTTTTTTTAAGCTTTATAACTCTGATGTGGTGTACTTATAACAGATACAATGCACAACTCCCAAAGCAAAATCCTTGGATATTCTGAAAAGCAGGAGTAGATTAGCACGGAATAAAATCAGACATGCACTTTTTTCAAAAGGTTTTATGTACACTCTGCCTCTGCTCGGCGCAGAGCAGCCAAAGTCAATTAAGGCACTAATAAGCCACTAGGTTTATAAGTTGGGATCCCATGGAACACAGGACTTAGATACAGGAGAACTGCATAATGGGTGAATGATGTCATAAATCAATGACAACAAGGTTTTATTTTGGTGGGCATTAAGCAACAAATATGTGAAATAATGATTATGGCAGCAGCTGCTGACAATGTGCAGTGCACTCTGCAACCCTGGCAAGTTGCAGACTTTGTTACTGAGAAATCATTATGCATATTGAAAATAATCAGTCATTTAACTTAAAATGGTATTAGGAATCTATATCAGTGCTTAAAGGTGCCTTAAGAAGTTTAGGTCTGTGAAATGCAGGTTACAAACACAGGACAGTGTGCACATGATAATCCAAAACACACCTTTTTCTATTATTCCTGTAAGGGTTGGGAGGGTGGCCTAATGGTTAAGGTGTTTGCCTTACAAATACAAGGTGCAAGGTTTGAGTCTCCCAAGGGATAATTGGCTAGGCTTAAAATGGCTTGCAAGGGCAGTTAGCCTAGTACTAATCTATGAACCTATGTACCAATTCCCATTTCTTGACATTTATTTATTTATTTATTTATTTATTTATTTCCAGTTGATTACCGGGGAAGTCCACTGAGCCCAGAGAGCCTGCTTTCAGTGGAGGCCCCCAGGGAGAAAAGCTCCATGAAACAGATTACTGTAAAGATAGCAGTCCAATAAAAATAAAAGTACAAGTACAAATACATATCAAATAATACAAAGTGTGAGCAATATTGCCCATAGTGGAAAAATATTGTGCAGATGCATTTTAACAAATTCACACAGTTAAATAAGTCAAAAGTCAAAAGCTATTTACAGAGTGTGAGAGATTGTATGGGAATTAGCTATAGAAGGTTATAGCCAGCTATGATGCTTAGGAACTCAGGAGGATACCCTCCCAGGGGCTTTTGCTAAAGAGTTCTAGGTAGGGAGAATGCAGTTACATTTCCGTTTGGAGGAGAGGTAGGTGTAAAGCTGAGTTTTGAAGTTGTTTGTGTTTGACATTGTCCTTAGTGTCGAAGGGAGAGAGTTTCATTTCTTACCCAAGGAGAAGGAGAGGAGATGTTGTCCAGCAGGACGTTTAGGTTTGTGGACAGTAATTAAGTTTTGGTGTTCAGATCTGAGAGTTCTATTTGGGGTGTATGGGGGAAGGATGTTAGTTAGAGTGGAGCATTTGGTTGGATTAAATATTAGTCTATGTGCTGTAGTGAGCTGAGGGAAGTCCAGGTAATTTGCGAATTCTAGCCAGTTGAGGGATTGTAGGGTAACACAGTGATGAATGGAATGTTTGGCTTTGGTGACAAATTTAGAAATTTTGTTATAACAGCTTTCAAGTCTGGAAGTGATGGTAGAGGATAGGTTAGTTAGTAGTGGGGTACCATACAGAAGGGAGGGAAGGAGGTAAGAGGAGGCCAGAGTATGCCTGGTAGATGTAGACAGGAAGTGGTTGTTCCTGTACAGCATACTTAGTTTTTGGTGGGTTTCTTTATATTTTGCTGAATATGGATGTTGAACTTGAGGTGTTCGTCTATAGTTATACCGAGTAGTTTGGCAAAGGGAACAACTTTGATCAGAGAGTTACTTTGGCTCAGGACTTGGAAGGAATTTTTTATCAAAAAGGAAATATTTTGAGAGTGTGAATAGTAGTATTTTAGATTTGTTAGCATTGAGAGAAAGGTGATTTTGGTGCATCCAGATCTCAGTAGTTGAGAAGGCAGTTGGAGTTTTAGATAGGAGTTCAGGGAGGTTAGAGGCAGAGCAGATAAGTGTAGAGTCATCTGCATATTGCATGATTTTGGCATTAGGAATAGCAGAGTGAAAGTTATTGATAAAGATTTTTTCCCACTAGTCTCTTACCAGCTTACTGTCTCATCAACTCACTTTCCATGAACCATCCAAAAATGCGGCTACAGGTGCACTCTGTTATGTCCACATATACTAAGCTTCAGAGAAATATTTTTTTTCTAATTTACTCCTATTGTTTGGAATTATTGACCATTGACCTTCAAAATCTTTATGCCTTTCCTCCCTTTAGGAGCACATTAGGGATTTCTGACACTAACGGCTTCTAACTTTACCTGCACTTCATGTATACATCAGTCATCACTTCTTGACTTCACAATTCCCTCAGCTGTAATGCATACACTTCCCCCACTACAAATTAAATAAACTACTTGTCAACAGGATGCAGCTCCCTTTCTCACATCATATTTCAACCTGCATCTCACTATACTGCTTTACTCCCACACACTTAGTCATTACTTTTTTCCTTTTTTGAGGGGGGGGGGGGATAAAGTAGACCACCTAATGAAACACATATTATTTAATCAGTTCTATGCACCACAACCTGAAACATTCATAACATTACCTAGTTTCCCTTTACCTGCTTACTTGGATTTTTTCCTCAAGAATTCACATGGTCTAATGTTCCTAACTTTCCTTGTAAAACCCAGATTTGTCTTAAACTGCAAAGTAGCTTTAGTCAAGATATTGTAATATTATTTCCTATTAGTTGCTGATTCTTTCATTAATAATCTCTCTCTCTTACATATATATATATATATATACATATACATATATATATATATATATATATATATATATATACACACACACACACTCTCACACACACACACACATATGGATTCCCTTTCAAATTTTGAAAGACCAGAATCCCAAATGTTATTTTTGTGAGAAGTTAAAGTCCCAAATCACACTTGCCCATTGTGGGGAAATATGCTGTTTTCCCCACTGTACTGCAATCTCAGAGGTGGTATACATAGTTGGGGTGTGTATCCCCCCCACCTAGGTGGGTTTCAGATCATTCAGTGTATACTGTATAGTTTTGGGCAAGTGCTTACTTGACCTGGGGAAAAGTTCATGATTCAAGATTTTAACTTTAGTTATTTTCATTTTGCAAAAATAACATTCGGGATTCTGGTCTTTCGATATCTGAAAGATAATCCTTATATATAGATAGATACCAACATCATTAATCCTCTTTTTGCCATTTCCACATGAGGTCAAAGTGTGGTATCAACTGTCACCAGCTCTCTCATTTCATAGCCACAATCAGACTTTACTGTCACCAGCTCTCTCATTTCATAGCCACAATCAGACTTTACTGTCACAGGTCTCCCATGCAGGTTATCCATCGTTTGGCTGCATATCATCTCCTCTTGGCTATTTCTCATCTCTCCCAAATTGTCTTTACTAAGTCATCTTCTACTTTCCTGAACATGGGACCATACCACCTTCTAAGCAATCGGGACTCTAATTAAGAAACACAGAACCTATTGTTTCACTGCATACAAACATGGCATTATTCATTGTAAACATTTAAAATGTTCTTTGTTTTCTGCAAATGGTTCATATGCATATGTATTTTTAGCTTTTATGTACTTTCAAGTTTGTGTTAGTATTTCTTGCTTTTATCTGTTTTCAGTAACAGGACTACTTCTAATTTATATTATTTTCAATCATTCTCTGACTATTTGCTTTATTCTTTTTCAAGTCTGCAGGGGAGTTGAACATATTTTGGAAACTACTTGTCACAAAGCAAAGAAACTGGTACTAGATGGGATGTCAACCTGCTGTACTGTTACATTCACATACATGACATGCACACCTACATGCAATTTGGGGGACTACTAATTCCACTACAATCCATCTTTTTATATGAGAGGAAATCCATATTCATATGTTTATCTTTTTACACTTTAATTTTATATATTGCCCCTGCCCCACATAATTTATATATTGTTTCTCTACATTTTTTCTATGATGACTTTTCTGTATATACTTTACATAGTTTATGTTTTTATATTTTTCTTTAAGTGACTTCTTTTTTCACACACCAAACAATACTTTGACTGGCTTTGAAAATGACCCATCTAGACAGCCTATGGTAAATGTTATTGTCTGACCATCTTTTTATTTCAGTTCTACTTTATACAGCCATCCCTTTTGTGTGAAAACCTTCACAATTTAATATACATGGTTTTCCAGTGTATTACAATAAATAACTGGTGCCAAAATCACGAACTGAAACAAAATACATGATTGTACACTTTTGGAAGTCATCTACCTCAGTGGACTACCACATTAACAATATGTCCCTCCAAAGAGTTGACCTAGTTGTTTGGGATTTGGGAATGTGTGTGGACAGTGACCTAACTTTTGACTAACGTGTGTCCATTGTTGTAAGAAAGTCTTTCTATGTTGCACAATTTATAAACAAAGAGATTGTGTCTAGGTTTAGGGATGTCATTGCCCCCCTTTACTCAGCCCTCATTAGGCCACTGATTGAATATAATGCCCTCTTTGGCGTGTATCTGTCCAGACACATGCAGCAACTGGAACGTCCAAAGAGATACCTTACTAAAAGGATAAAAAATAATAAGGACCACTGTACTGAAACCAGCAGAAACACAGAAAAGTCTGGCAGTAGAAAAGCAGGCAAAAAGTCCACAAACAGAAACAAATTTATTAGTAAGTGCTTTCGTTTGGTGTAATCACCAAACTTCATCAGACAAACCCAGTTAAAAACAATACCCTTATATACTTATTTGTTTACATCATCAGGGTTCAACAGCCAATAGAAAACTTTACAATATTTAAAGTTTAAAAATACAGCCATATGAAATTGTGGATGCATTCTTCAACTAACAGTATTACTATATATATATATATATATATATATATATATATATATATATATATATATATGTGTGTGTGTGTGTGTGTGTGTGTGTGTGTGTGTAAATATATTCTAAGCTAAAACCTTTAACTAATATACACATGTTTTTACCTGTCAGAAACTTTCATTTTTAAAAAACTATTGATGGAATTCATTTCATTTAACCCAGGGGATGAACCAGCATTCAAATAGATTTGCCACCATGTCTCTTTATTTCTAATATTAATTTCCATAGTCCACCTCGTGGGTCCCTTAAAACATGATACAGTACTAGGAATTTAAAACTATGTGAGGGAAGTTTGTTCACATGTCTATATAGAGCATTAGTGTCCCTATGGTGTGAGATGTCATAGAAATTTTCGTATATTCCTTGGGATAGTCTTCTTTGAGTCTTTCCAACATAAAATAGTGGACATTGTACACAAAAAGCAAAATATACTACCCCCTGTGAGTAGCAACTGTTTCTTCTCCTTATAGAGATAATTATTGCCTATATTGACATTGGACCTATGAATAACGTGGCTACATTGATTACACATACCACAAGGGACCATTTTTCCAGTGTTCCATGTTCCATTTATACATAGGAATTTGCAGTGGAAACAGAAGCTGACTTTATTTTCTTTAGTGGACACCTTTTCATTCCCATGGTTGACTGAAACATCTCTGTACCCCAAGTGGGTAGTCCGTCTTTCTAGGGGAGACTAAGCTCATAGCAACTCAGTCTTTAGTCATCAGGGTATCAGGAGAAGAATGGTACATAGATGACTATCACCCTGAAGAGTACCTTGGTCCCCATTCCCCCCCACTGCAAACCCTTCTTTGTGCTTCAACAAATGTCTTTGTTTTTCTTATGCTTCAGTAGGTGCCATCTTCATTATAATGGCATGAGGATCAGGCTTCGTCTAGGCATATTTAAGGATGGACATTCACTGGCCCCACACTAGGGAGCTACTTAACAGCATCACAACTACAGAAGCCATCATTAAATAACTTGGTAGAGGAAGGGAGTGTAAAGTCCTAGCCACACTCTTGATGTCTGACATGAACACAAGACTGAAGGTCTGCCGTAACTTCACAGTGATATATATGCAGACTCATACATATGATCCATGAAGGATTCTGCAAATGACTTGGATAGGTGAAATACTGCATGCTCAACTACTTGTCCAACAGGTGCTGGTTTTACAGAGGACTGAACTACCAATTTCATCCTAGAATGGGTGAGGCGTCATGAGCCAGTCACTCCTATTTCCTTCAGCAGCAATTCGGCTATTTGGTCTCAGTATGTCTGGGACACTGTCAGAGTGTTATCTCACTTTCCATGCCATGGAGCAGCCTGTACTTGGTAAAGTCACAATAAAAAGTACATAACAACCTGAAGAGATGAGTCTAGTAACATGTTTAAGAAAATGAACATGCAATTGGAAGAGAAAAGTTGGACTTACAACTGGTAAAACGGAGCTGCATAAGATGAATTTTGAAGGCATTAATGCATAGGTTAAACAACAGAAACATGAATAAGAGCAAATATGTCTACTCTTAACTTGCCATGTAAACAAAATGGGTGAATAGAGGTCATAAAAGGTAATCAAGACATAAAGAAATTATACAAATATTAGAAGGGAACACTACAGGCAATCAAGTTCCAGAGCTGGAAAACCAATATTTTAAAGCCAGGTACTCAAGGCCCTTGTAGCTCACGCAGGTTGCTGCCCATGAACAGACTTGAATATGAGTTTGGGTAAGTAGCCAATGGGAGGGAGCATAAGGGGGATTTTAGGTTCAGATAGTGGAAGGAGGATTTCATGCTTAGGGAGTGAGAAGGGAGTTTTAGGCATAGGGAGTAGGAAGACAGTTTTACGCTTGGGGGATCAGTCTAGGAATTTACATTTTGGAAACAATCAGGAACTTTAGGGGTTAGGGTTATAGAGGGAGCGGGTAGTTTAGAGTAAGGGAATGAGAATTTGTGTTGGGAACTGGGAAACAGGTGATGGCCCCTGCCGACCTTAGAAATGCATGCTAACCATAACTATGTCCCCACCCCATCCCTAACCCCATACTGTACCTTAAAATGACACTGCCACTATTCAGACAAATTGGACGCTAGTGGTATGGGGGCCATTTAGTATAAAGACCAGGAAAGGAACTCGTTTTCCTTTTCCAGTGTTTCACTTACTTGATGTTTAAGTAAGTTGGCATTATGTATGCTCAATGTTATTTTTGTCTGTGCATTTTGTTCAACATTAAGGAAGATGGATCATGCATAACCAAGTAATAATATACTGTAAGCATTTTACAAGAGAAGTCACCTCATTGTAAATGGAGTATGCACTTTAAAGGAGAGTCATGAATTTGTTCAATGGACTAAAATGTATAAATTGTACGTGAACATGTCCCAGTGTTTCAACAGTAAATTAACAATTTGATCGAAAAAAAAAGTCTCTGCTTGCCATAAACATGGGGATCAACCTGGATCCTTTTTACTATAATTTGTTTTCCTCAGTGATACACTTTTTGAGCTACATTTTGATGCTCGTTGGGTTGTTCATCAAGCTAAAGCAATTTTGCAGAACATTCTAATATATTGGTGCAGTTTTGAAAAAGGCACATTTAGTTCAGATAAATTTGAATGGGGGGTCTTAGTACGTGCCAAGATTTGCTTGATCTAAGTGAATGGATTTGTACTCTACTGTACAGTAGTTTTTTTTTTTAGTAGTGGTTAGTAGATTTCAAACAGTAGTTTGAAATGAAATGAGTGTAGCTTGGAGGAAGGTGGATCAGGAGACTACAGGTTGTTGTCTGCTTTGGTGTATTGTAATATGTGGCTTTAAGGGGATGGTGAGGTGTATGATATTAATATTTTGTTTTCAGTAGCTTGAATCAAGGAGATGTCTTGAGTTGAGTGTGAGCTAATGACAGGGAGAGTATATTCCATTCTGGGTAGCAGTACATTGACTATAATAGCATGCCTAGCTTTAGGACAGAGTAAATGTGGCATTTTACTAAAGACCAAAGGCATAAAAAACACTGCTAAGCTTAGCAGTGTTTTTTATGCCTTTGTACTCACTATATCTATCTGCGAAGGTACCTTGTATTTGTTGGGCATTTTTATTTTCATTTTACTAAAGACGTTTGATTGTCTAATGGACCTTCTTTACCTGCAGCACACAGTATAATCAACATAACTTTAAACCATGAATATATAAAACCAACAAAGGAAAACCAAGGCACAGTCTAATCTCAAAAAACTGAGAACATTCAGAGGAGACAAAATAAATCTAAAATTAAGCTACCCTAGGAGCAGCTTGCCTTGTTTTGTGTTTACTACTTTTATCACTTTAAAGCAGGTAATGCATCAAAAGTAAACAAATGACAAAATTACAGACATGGACAGCAAACAGGACTTACAGTGCACATATTCTATGAACAGCCATAATTCTATCTGGTTAACAGTATGAATCATCTATTATTATTGTTATTGTTGTTATTGTAGTTGTGCCATTTTTTTATTAAATAACTGAGACACACTAGAATCTAATGCTTATTTTTGGATATTTTTTGCTTGTAACCTAGGAACTTTGTCTTTGTCAAGTGACTTATTTCTTAACTTGGTACTGCAAACTATTTTCTTCTGAGTAACAAACCATACTAGTGAAGCCGTTATAGCAAATAAGTCATTAAAGACAAGGAGAGAGAAGATATGTGGAATACAGGGAGATTTTGAGATGAGCAAAAAAGGGATATGAGAACAAGTAAGGCATAGCTTGTGAATTGGAGGACAAGAGTTAAGAAGGGGCATAAAGGTTTTAGGGATTTTACAGAAAAGAAGAAAAAGGGGATACATTTAAGTAGCTGATGAATGATAAACAGAGAATCAGCATGGAGATGAATAAGTAGATACTGAGTTGAATAAAATGTACTGATTTTCACACAATAAAGGGTGCAGGGGGGCATCAGTGATAGGCTGATAGGTGAAGGTTGGACCAACAATATATGGCTACATTGATTTAAATAGAGGAGGGTTAATGAGGTGATTGTAGCTGTAAGTCAGAAAAAAGTAACGGCCAGGTGGGTCACTTTCCTGGGTTTTAAAGAGTCAAGTCAAGCAAATCTGATGGAAGAACCTTTGAAGAGACCTGTACATTTTATACATGCAGAGGTTGTGAGACTCAAACTGAGGTCAACAACTGATGCATGTGTAGACTTCTACCAGAGTCTTTAAACTTTACAGTGTTGAATTTCAGTGACAGGCATACAGTTTTGTATAGGAGTAGTATAGCATGCGCATTTGCCAAACATAGTGGTTTTAAGCATCATAAAATGTATTTTCTAATTTACACCAGATTACCTTAGTTTTATTTTTTAGCCCTTCAGTCTTAGTAGAGACATCAAAATTCAAATTAAAAATCAGCAAAAAATCTATCTATTAATCAATCAGTATCTACTTAAGAGCTTCAGTCAAAGCATTGTCCCATACGCAAGAGTTAGTGATGAAATATACTCTGAACAGACAAAAATAAAGCATTGATTTTAACAGCTAAGACATGCAAATATAAACAATGATTTGTTGTATTAAAAAGAATAATGTATTGTAGTAAGAATGCAGAGATTTGCTAAATAATGTCCTAACCTCTCTCCTTTTCTAAAAGCAGTCATTCAGAAGGGGAAGCAGCGTACTGTACCGACTTTTGAATACACAATGATAAATACATATTTAATAATGTACTGAGGCCATTAAGCCAGAGTCTATGCCAATCAGTATGGCATATACTTTTATTTATTTATTTTTTTCAGGGGTAGTTATTTTATCTCCTATAATGGCTCATTAAAATGTCTGCAAACATTTCTTGGTGTGTTTTGTCAGGGTCTGTCAGATGAGTCATTTACATCTTGTTTTAAAGTAATACTTTATATACCCTGTGGTAAAGTCACGTCAGGTATTTGGATATGCTGAGTATTTCGGATTATAGCAAGGCTTTTTATGCTACACCAATGAAGCTAAATGAATGTGAAGCAATGACCAAAGTGTGTTTTACAGCTGGTAGAGCTTATTTTATTACCTCAAGTGCATTTTTAAAGATTTGTGGGCCAGTGTACATTCAAGAGGCAGTGTGCTGAAATATTTGTTTCATCAAGGGATATTTGCACACCTCTCCTGATACAATGTTAAAAACAGATTTGCAAGAATTTTGTGCAGATGGGTTACGTGTTTTGTCTGGGACTTTCTGGATCGGCCCTGTATAGAAACTGAACAGAAAGAGTAAAGCTATGAGCTGCTATAAAACTTCATTTTGTAGTCTTGGGCTTAATTCCTTCCATCTCCATTTACCTGTTGTCTGACTCTGAACAAGTCACTTCACAAGACAGTGCTAATGTGCCTTAACCTGGTTAACAAAACATAGAAATATATACAGTCTAATTTGACACTTAAGAATTTGCTCATAGGAATTATTGCAACTAGCTGAAAATCAAAGGTGTACTCAATGCCAAACACCTCAGTAGACATGCATTATTCTAGATTAATCACACTGGCTTTCCATGTTACGGCAAGTAATACTTAAATAAGGCATTAGTTATCACACCAGGCAATGGCACTGAATAGCCATTCATACTATGTTTAATGTATTATGTCATGTGAACCTCACTGCAATATAATTGATTCACTTCATGAAAACGTTTGATTTCCAGACTTATCTTTTTTTCTTTTTTTTTTTCCAGAGAGTCTTTGGCTTTGTCATCCTTTTTCCTTCTTACTCTGCAGTATAAATTATAGCTAGTCAATATTCTTTTTTATTTATAGTGACCTTATGCCTTGTATCATGCCTTACTGGACTTTGCCAGCTCAGGTACAATTTACAGCATAGCTTAAAACTTCAGAGGTGTCTTCCTTTGACATTTAAATCTGTACTTAAATCACCATTCAGTATGCCATTATAATTTATCAGATAAGGAGATACAACATTTATGTACTGGTCTAGCAGGTGACCTAGAGGTTAAAACCTGTGGCTGTGGTTTCTGTGATGCAGGGTTTGGTTCCCTCAGTCCTCATTTGCCTATTCTGTCATCTTGAGCTCTAAGGTCAGGGTCCAAATTAAATCAGCGAATGCTTAAAAAAACGAACTCTAATTTATCGACCCTATTTAAGCGAATGCTTACAATTCCGAACACTTGGAACAGCAATTTTTTTCCCAGGGAAAAAAAATCGCTGTTCCACAAAAAAAAAAAAATAAAAAAATAAAAATTAAAAACTTCAAAACATTACATAAACTGAGGGGCTTCACCCCCACACCCCCCCACTTAAATATACCAACTCTGAGATCACACTACAGTGATGAAAATGGCAAAGTAATGGAGGCAGCCAAGCAATTTATTTCCCAGGGAAAGAAATAGCTTATATGCCATTTCGCTATTTTGCTGTTTCATGCTTTCAAGTTCGATGAAGACGCATTCGGAGGATTGCATCTTCGGTTATATAATAGAAACCTCAGGGTCAGTCCTGAAAAGGGACTGTGTGTCCAGCATGTCTACCTTGTTAACAAATAGGTGTTATTTTATTATTATTTAACATGTACTACAATATGCTCATGTGATACATAAAAATAATTGTCACTACTTGCATAATATCATATTACAATACAGACTATATTTCGTCTCCACTGTTACTAATTTCTTCTGTCCACTTTCACTAAATTATCACTTTAACAAGAGTTAAAATGATTATACAAACTGTGTGGATAGATGGTGTGCAAAACACACAGGTCTTGCAGATGGAGAGTGTCTATCCAATTTAGTCTAACGGTACTATAAACCATGTTTTATTGTTTACTTACAGAAACATTTCCTTCTCTGCTTCTCATTAAAAATCTAAACTGACATTGAATTTCTTTCAATAATAGCCTTACAGCTCCTGACACTGTTTCATTTCATCTCGTTCTCTCTCTGTCTCTCTGTATCTCTCTCTCTCTCTTTCTTTCATGCTTGAGTGTCTACACTTTCCCTGACTAAATTTACAAATCCACTAAGGCACAAACTCCAGCTGATTGAAATCAGATTACTTATGACTTTTGTTTCAACTCTTCTTCACTGGGCTCAGAATTTGTCAGGAAAATTCCATTTTTTTACATCCTCTCATATTCCCCATGGTTGTGAAAACTGGTTTTAATAATAACAGTTCCTCAGAGGGGTTAATTACAGTTTGAGAATGTTTTGTAAGTTTGAGGAACAGGCAGGAGACAGCTATAAAAGAAGGATGAAAACAGCAAAGGCTCAAACACCAAGAAAAAAAAGGTTTTCAGTTTATACGTATCTGTTTTGAAGTGGTACATATTAAATATTGTCTTAAACTAGGGACCATCATAAAAATCTTCTCAGATATATGTTTCAGGTCTCAGTCTGTCAGATGTAGTTAAAGATGAAGGGTAGTGAGTACACATTTCCCAGTGAAACAGAATCAATAGTTATAGTAAAGTAGTGGAGAGTAGGTTAAATGATATATCATTCACACAACACTTACCTTTTCACCTCTCCTAACCTGTACCCTATTACTTACTGTCTAAAGTGGTAACAAAGTGGAGACTGTGCCAAAGATGTGAAATCGTTGTTAGTCGCATAGCAGGTTCATACTTGCCTTTGGTGCAGAAGGCTGTGGGTTCTACTCCAACACTAGGTAGCTGGATTGCTGACACAGCAGTGCAATATAATGGCGGCGATGCATCATAAGTTTGTCATCCTTTGCTTTGGATTAGACATTAAACTGAGGTCCTATCTGTTTTAGTTGATGGTAGCTCAGGTCGATGTAAAAGATACCACTGCACTTACTGAAAAGAGCAGGGCAAGTTCTTTCATGCCCTGGCCAAATTTCTCCTAATGATATAAATGCTACCTCAGATTTCCCTGAAAAGAGGCCACTAGCATAGTGGGACTAACCTGATCAACAGAGCATAAATAAATAACTTTTCAATGACCATATAACACTTAATTGAATTAAGATATCATTAAACATCTTGATTTCATCTGTAACATACTACCCTAATAAATAAACTTGTGCCAACTGAGGATTTGATGTCTGCTGCTCTGCAGTGATCATCACCTGGCTGAATCCCTCTAATGACCTTCACCTAGGAATATCATGAATGGATCTTAGGTGACTTCATATGGTACATAATTCAACAGCTAGACTGCTTACAGGCATTTTGTGGTTTGGTCATATTAGTACGTACGGTACAGTAGAACCTGCAATGTAACAAAAAGAAAAATCCCCACTGGGTACAAAACTAGTAAGAAACAAAATGAACCACGTCCAAGGCTCGAACCTGCAATGTATACATGCTACTTCTCATACTTAATGTTAGTTCATGGTACTCATGTAACTAACTCTACACAAGTTTGGTCTCATTTGTCATATGGAAATTCTAAGCCTGCAACTAAACTAGTGAGGGGCACTATGGTACTGTTATTTTGTCCTTTCGGCCCAGAGCCTATGGAAACACTACCTTTATCTCATTCCTTTGTACACTGCTGTAAAACTTATCTAAAGATCTGTCTGTTTAATTATGTTCCCTAACAGTAACTGCATCCCTGTGTCCTGATGATGATAAAATCTCTATCTGTCATTAAATTCTGTTTATTATATTTTCATTATTTACTCTTTATTGCTGTTACTACTTTACGTTACTGCACTGCGCATAGATGATAATCAAATAACATTAAAACATTGATGTGATATCTCATTCAAGTACTGTTTGACTGTGAACAAGTAAGCTAGCATTTTTGAGCTCCTGTTCCAACCCTCATTAATGGCCTCTGGTACCAGCATCGACCTCAATTACAAAATGATTAAATAAATGTAGCTACTATGAGGTACTCTGCATTTACAAGCACAACATATGCGAACAAAAAGAAGGTGTTTCTAACAGGAACACGTTTGCCTTTCTGAGACACCCTATACATAGATATATTGATAGTTATATGGATAAATAGGTAGGCAGACAACTAGATAGAAAGACTTGTCTATGCATTAAGGCTAGGATACACACAACAGGATACATTTTAGTCAGGTAAAGTAGAGTATATATAGATTTTGAAGCAAAAATGCTCAGACAATATTCTGTGTCTTTCTGTTAAACATAATGAGCTTTAGTATCCACTCACGGGCCTTCAGAGGGAAACTGGCCAAGAAAAATCACAGCTGCTTAGACATTAATACATAAAAAGAGTTCCGGAGTACCTTTGATGCTGTTTTATTTACTAAAAGTTGTGCACATTGTTGCACCAGCCATTTTACACACACGCGCGCACACACACACACACACACACACACACACACACACACACACACACACACACACACACACACACACACACACACACAAAAAACACACACACACAACATTTTCGACTGTAAATGCACAGTGGACACATACATCAACTTTCATGCTACATTATGTGAACCATTATAACCTTATTCATTTTTGGGGGTTCAAAAGTAATCTTTATTCGATTTTCATCAAACAAAAAGAACATGTTGTTGGCACAGTGCTGCAAAATATTGTAATCAAAATGACCCACCCTTCCCCTTGCTACATTATTGAATCAAAGGATATTTGCTCAGTTATTCAAGTCTATACAAACACAGCCCACCACTGTGATAAAGGAAATTTGATGAAATAACAAATCCAGTGCCTAAATATTATTTGTTTAATCACAATGAAGAAAAAAACATGTTTTTCACAAGTTTGATCAGGTGGACCAAGATTCCACAAAACATATAAAACAAGAAACAAAAAAATTTATAATAAAAATTGAACTTGCTGTTTTCTGCAACTCTCCCTTGAGTTAAGGACATGCCACTAAATATAGAACTAGGAACTCTTAATGTCATAATCACGTCAGCATTCTTGTAAAGGGATACTAAACTCCAATAAGCTTATAGCAAGCAAATGTAATTGCAGTACAGAGTCAATTACTAAGGGCTGGATGAGACTGTTCAACATGACATTCATAAAAGTTAATCCATATTTGTGAGAAGGTAGAAGCTTCATGGTCTGTTCCCTTAAATATTCTCATATGAAAATGATCTATAAGGGTTTGCCAAGGGACCGTCAAGAGACCTCTCCTCATATGACTTTCCTTCAGTCCCCACATTCTTTAGAAAAATATACTCAAAGTAAATTTTAGAAGGAAAAGAAAATTCTTAATAAATAAAAGATGTAGTTTGATGTGAGTTGAATTAAAAAATCTTCTTAATATAGATACATTTGAGTATTACTATTTTTGAGATGTATAATTTGCTATAACCATGTAGTGCTTGTCTTTCAATAGACTTACCTAGGTTCAGTATATTCTAGGTCCACAAATTTTACCTTGGTCTTTAAGTGAGCATATGAAGGTGTCAGACATGTGGCATTAATGGATAAATCTGTGACCAAGATTCAGTTGACCCAAGTTCGATTAGTGGCTCAAGCTTCTTATGGTGCAGGCAGGGAGGACAGATGTCCCTGTCCTGGAAAGTTATGAGCCTGTGTACCACTAATGGAGGTCAGTTACAACCTGGAGCTTGTGACATGATCCAGAACTGGGAATGGGAGGCCAGAACAGCTGTCACTATCCTCTTAGGCTTGGAGTGGCGCACAGGATGGGTGTCCCTGTCCTGGAAAGTTTTGAGCCTGTGTATCCTTAATGGAGGACTGTTACAACCTGGAGCTTGGGAATATGATCCAGAACTGAGAATAGGAGGCCAGAACAGCTGTCACTATCCTCTTAGGCTTGGGGTGGTGCACAGGATGGGTGTCCCTGTCCTGGAAAGTTTTGAGCCTGTGTATCCTTAATGGAGGACTGTTACAACCTGGAGCTTGGGAATATGATCCAGAACTGAGAATGGGAGGCCAGAACAGCTGTCTCTATCCTCTTAGGCCTGGGTTGGCAGACAGGATGAGTGTCCCTGTCCTGGAAAGTTTTGAGCCTGTGTATCCTTAATGGAGGACTGTTACAACCTGAAGCGTGGGACTATGATCCAGAACTGGGAATGGGAGGCCTGGGGTGGGGTGCATTTTTGAAATACTGAGTACATGGTGCTATTTCCATCGCTAGAGCCTTAAAACATAGAGATGCCAAACTGCACAGTATTTTTTGCATTTCCTTGAGCTCTGTTTTGGCATAATTTTTGTGAGATTATCCCTATTCTCGTATTTTAAAGTGGCCAATTTTGAGGGATGTTTACACACAAAATCACCGGTTTTCCTATTATGTTGCTTACTACATGTTTCACCCTTGCTCTTATCAGCCTTTTAAAAATATACCTATTGTATTCCTGTTTTTTATCATATTTTTATCATACTTTACATTTATGTATCTACACAGCCATTTTATTTCATTAATTTAGTTCTAGTGATTTTTTTTTAACATGGTCTATCTTGATGGTACTTCAATGGGGGGGTTCCATTGTCTATCTTGATGGTACTTCAATGGGGGGTTTCTGTTTTGTCTTCAGCTTTTTGTCTTTCCAAGTTTAACCCAGCTTGTGATTAATGCTGCTGGGTTTAATTGAATTATTTATCTCATGTCCTGATTGGATGTTTTTTTTTTACTTTGTGATGTATTTAAGAAGAAATCAGATCTGTTATTTTAGTTCTGATGACGTTCATTACCTAGGAACAAAAGCACTTAACTTTTATTTACTGGTCAATAATTTTTTTTTATATTACTCTACACTGCTTTTTCCTGATACCCTGAATGTTCCCAGTAATCTTTCTTCTTGGAGAATGTGCATATCACAGAACTATCATTCATTTCTGCAAGTGATGTAAGCCTGCAGATGGCCTTGCTTCCTAGAATGAGAACATCGGGCAAGTTTCTCTGGTCTCCATCAGGGAAGTTGGTACATTTACACACCTTCAGCACCTAAGATATGGACCCCCTCTTTGATGCCCAGATACAAGTGAGTAGGCTCTATTACTCCTTTCCCAGGCAGCTTCAAAGCTTCTAAATTAACTCATATTGCTTGGAATATAGAGTTTCATCCCTCTAAATCATATGGATTAGCCATCTCCTGATGTTTTCCATCAATATCTATCAATACTCAAAAAGTAAGGGGTGGAAATAATGTAAAATTGAAATAATATTATATACAAGTTCTAGATTTTTTGCATACATTTAAATAATAATTTTTTCTCTACAGTGCCATAAGCTTTGAAAGCAGCAGTTGGCTAGTTCTGAGTATAAAGTAGAACTGCTTGAAAAATATGATTAGCAGTACATTTTTCTTTCTTGAATAAAGCCAATTTGATTAGAATAAACTAGCTGACAGAGATATAGAAGAATGCAATTGTTGGCATGGTTTGTACAAATTTTATAGTTAACATTCAATATCATGATAGGGTGATATATTTTCTCAGGAGGTATGGTAGTTCTAAGGTTTTAGAATCAAAATCAGCTTTACAAGGAAAAAAAAAACAAGAAAGGGTTTGGGTGCAATACCAATGCTGCTAAATACTGAAGGAATGTTAATAGGAAGCATAAAAGTAAGTCATAACATTTCTGCGCCAGGGACCTTGTCTGTTATAAGGAACTGAATAATATTTTAAACTGTTTCCAAATTTGATTTGGTTATTGGTAGAACTGATTTTATTTTCAGTGGGACGGTAAATAACATTTGTTATTTCACTGTCTCTGTAAAACAGACATCCAAAAATCCACCACCTCAAAACAAAACACATGCAACACATACTTCAATAAATCAGTGTGTCAATCAATCACAGCCCTTAAGGCCAAACACCATGCCTGATACACTAGTAATAGGTGACTCTATAGTCAGACACACTGATGTTCCGCTTACCAGGCTGAACAAGGAGAGGGTGACTGTGAGCAGCCTATTGGGAGCTAGGATCCGCCACATAACACACGCACTCAGGTCACTCCAAAGCAAGTACAAATATGACTCCGTCATTGTCCATGCTGGCGTGAATGACCTGAGACGTTCCTCCCTGGACTACATGAAAAGAGACACAGAGGAGCTCTCTGATTATGTAGCCCAGGCTGGTATGACCCTGACCCTGAGCAGCATCTTGCCCTCACCAAGAATGATGCCACAATACAAAGACAAGATGATCAGCTTTAATAATTGGCTCAAGTACTGGTGTCATTCTAAGGGGATCCAATGTCTGTCTGCCTGGGATGACATGTTGGACAAGCCACGCTGCTTCGCAAGGGACGGCTTGCACCTGTCACCACTGGGCTTCCGGATATTGGCTAAGGCTCTTGCCACCCCATAGTGCCTTTTTAGGCAAGGCTCAAAAGACAAACCCACCTCCTTAGATAACAAAAATGGAAAAAACTAAGGGTAATGCTGCTCAACGCCAGAAGTCTAAATCTCAAGATGCAGGCACTCGATGCACTCCTCAGTATGGAGAACATCGACGTCTGTGCAGTAACTGAAACCTGGTTCAAGGCTCCTGAGAGCACCCCAGCGCTACCAGGCTATACCTCGTATCATGCTTTCCGGCACCAAAACCCGGGCCGAACCACAAAGGGAGGGGGAGTGTCCATATTCATCAAGGACACCCACACCTCCAGGTTAGTAGCAACACATGAAGCATCGGAGACCATACAGGTGCAACTAATCATAGGCAAAACTTCTATACAACTGGTAGCATGTTACAGACCACCCTCCCAATCTCAGGAAACCCACTCAGCCTTCCTGAAGACATTGGAGGATATGAATGTATCACAAAATACCATCATACTGGGAGACTTCAACTACCCTAACATAGATTGGGTACATTATTCTAGCCCTAACACCCTAGCCCAAAGGTTCCTGGAATTCATAAATTCAAATGCACTGGAACAACTAGTCACCTCTCCCACTAGGGGAGATAATATACTAGACCTGATCATCACAAACTTGGGGACAAAATGCTCCACACCGGAGGTATACCCCTCACTAGTGAGATCTGACCACAAACTATTCACCCTGGATATACATATCCCACCTCCACCCCCAGCACAAAAGACCACAGTGAAAAACTTCTCAAAAGCAGACTTCACTCTTCTTAAGACTGAGATGGTATCCTTTAAGCCCACTGGGCCAGTGGATACCACATACCACAATGCTGAATCCTTCACAAATGCTTTCTATGGACATCTCCAAGAATGCATGGATCATGCAATCCCAAATAAATCCAAGTCCCTCTCCACCAAAGGCAAGCATCCTGTCTGGTGGACCTCAGCCATAAACAAATTGTATAACAAAAGAAGGAAGCTACTGCACGACAGAGCAAAATCCCATAAAGGGAAGACATCTCTGATCAACACTAGCAGAAAACTACGTTCTCTCATAAAACATCCAAGGCCAACTTTGAGAGAAAAATCGCTAAGGACACTAAAGATAACCACAAAGCCTTCTTCAGCTATGTTAGAAACCTGGGCGGAAACCCTCAGATATGCTCAGAGTTAGTTCACAACAACAAAAAATACACTGAACCCACAGATATTGCCAACATTCTGGCTGACAGGTTCAGTGCAAATTTCTCCCCTCCCTCACCCCCAAAAGAAGAAATACTTATCCCAGCTGAATGTAATCTCCCTGTCATCTCAGATGTCCAAGTGAGAGGCGCCCTCAGCAAAGCTAAAAACACAGCATCAATGGGACCTGACGGTATCCTGGGTTGCGTGCTACGTGAACTCCAAGAGGAGCTAAACCCACACATAAAAATGCTATTTAACCTTAGCCTTACTACAGGATATGTACCTGAACACTGGCGTACAGCAACAGTGGTCCCACTCCACAAAGGGGGTACCTCTACAGATCCTGGGAACTACCGCCCCATAAGCTTAACCAGCCTGGTCTGCAAAGCTATGGAAAGAATCATTATGGAACTCATAAACAGAGACATTGGGGACCTACAGACACTTGACCCCACCCAGTTCGGCTTTGTAAAGGGCAGATCCTGCCTTTTGAACCTGGTTGACTTTTTCGAAACAGTCACTAGAGCCATTGATGAGGGCAAAGCAGTCCATACAGCCTACCTGGACTTGGCTAAGGCCTTCGACACAATACCCCACTCAGGCATCATAGATAAGCTCAACAGCTTAAATGTAAACCCTTATGTCACTAGATGGGTTGCAAACTGGCTAAAGGACAGAACCCATAAGGTTAAAATTGCTGGAGCAATGTCAGACTCAAAGCCAGTCACAAGTGGTGTCCCACAGGGATCTGTCCTGGAACCCCTCTTGTTCGGCATTTATTTCTCAGATGTTAAAGCAAACATGGGAGGGTTGTGGCTGACAAAGTTCGCAGATGACTGCAAACTAGGCACCATAGTCGATACACCAGCGGACACATACCTCCTACAAAAAGGCCTCACAGAAACGGACAACTGGTGCCGGAGTCATGGCCTTAAACTAAATGCCAAAAAATGTATAGTCATCCCCTTTGGGAAAAACAAAGTACCCACAAATTATCACATAGACAGCAACCCACTGAGTACGGAAAAAGTAATCAGAGACCTAGGGACCCAAGTCGACAGTGACCTCTCATTTGACACCCACGTTGCCAAACTGGTTAGAAAAACATTCTACCTTGCACACCTTATCATGAAGGGATTCACATCCAGATCCAAGGATGTCATTGTACCCCTATACTCCTCCCTCATCAGACCCATGATTGAGTACAATGCCCCATTTGGTATGTACCTCACCCGGCAATTGCAACAGCTGGAGAGACCACAAAAGTACCTCACCAAGAGGATTAAGGGTCTCCAACATATGTCTTATTCTGCCAGACTAAAGAAACTCCAGCTCTATTCAGTAGCATACCGCCTGCTCAGAGGTGATCTCTGCCTGACGTACAAGGCCATGTCCAATCAGGAACTGATGGACATGCTCCACCTCAAAAAATCCAAATCCATCAGAACCACGAGAGCTAAAGACTTAAACCTCGGCACAAGTATGAATAGGACATGCTGGAGGGAGAGATTCATAACCCAGAGGCTTCCCATGCTCTGGAACAAGATCCCAGTTCATGTTAGGCAGAGCCCCTCACTGACTCTCTTCAAGAGAAATCTTGATGAGTGGATGGGAGATCGTACGTTTACCCCAGGGGTCACATCTGTGTCACTACTAGACAGGGGCACAGTAAACTAATTCTATTATATAAGGGGACCTTCACTGTGTCACTACTAGACAGAGGCACAGTATTCTAACTCTATTCTGTGCATTTTGTACCATTTTATGGGGTGGTGAAAGCCACATCACTATGGCTAGGCTTACAAATGCCCCAGGGCAGATAGCCTAGTACTAAACTATGAAACTATGATTTCAAAGTACTGTTCAAAGCTTATATTTGTCTTTTGTGAGTATGTAATATTAGTCCCTCCTTATTTAATACATCTGATACATTTATATCTCTACTCTTTCCAAACACATTTGAAAAATGTGAACTTCTTCAGTATTAATTCACATTATTCCAAAAGTAAAAGGGTATTGTTGATTAATTCTATAATAAACTTAGCTATATTTGTCAAAAATATAATGATCATTTAGTAAATTTACTTCAGATTTCATTTTTTATTTTATATTTTAGAAAAATATGTGTGTGTGTGTGTGTGTGTGTGTGTGTGTGTGTGTGTGCGCGCGCGCGTGTGTGTATATCTATTTTGAAAAATAACTTCCTAAAAATTCCCAGAAATCTGGTTTGAATTTTTTTTATTGAAAAGTAGATTTTGAAAGCTATCATAAAAGGGTTTAAGCCCTCTTGGGTGAGAACTGAATATTATAGCTATGAGGATATGGTTGGAAAGACATCCTGACTGTATTTTCATGTCTGCACATCTGTCTATTAATTGTGAAGATAACTAGTAGTGCAGTCCTGCTGTGCTGTTCTGTGCACTTACCATTCCAGAAGTCAATCAAATCACAGGCCTGCAAAAAAATCTATTTTTCCATGGCCATTAACTATTATAACATCAAGGTTTGGATTGTTGGACTAGGGTTAAATTTCTAAATACATTAATGTAACTTTGTAAAATAAGAAGTACATCTTAAAAATGTATATAAATTGATCTGATTATAATAGTTAACTTTAAGTGGTCATCTTAATCAAAATTGTAAAGTATTCATAATTTACAGCTTACTTTACTTTACTGTTGTTATTTTATAAAGTAATAGAAGCTACAGACAATTAATAGGGTTCTACAGGCAATTAATAAATGGCATTTATCTTCAGTTAAGTGACGTTATTACAAACAAGTATAACAGAACCTAGATATCATAAATATTTTTATTTATAAGTTAATAGTAAATACTAAGGTAGCTGCCCTTGCAGCCCATTTTAAGCCTAGCCAGCTTCTATTTTTGTGCTCCAGTTAACCTATCCCATTTATAGGATGGCTTAGGTCATTCACAGAGTCTGCTACAGCTGCTCATGAGTTAATAGCTGTAGATGGAATTTGGAATAATGGTTAAGGTGTTTACCTCAGAGACACACACAGAGCTTGGTTCTCACCTTTGAAAGGGAAAATGGTTAGGCTTATAACAGGAAGCCATGCCCACAGCGACAGTTAGCCTAGTGCTGACCTATGACAATGGTTTTATATTGACAACACATCCCTAAAAGTCGACCTAATAGTCAGGGTCTTGTGGACACATGTAGACAGCCTTTAACCATCATGTGTCTATAGTAGTGAGGAAATAATTCTATGTTGTAAAACTTATAAATAAAGGTATGGCATCTAGGTGAAAGGAGGTCATTGTTCCACTATATTCAGCATTCATCAGACCTATCAATGCTCCTTTTGGTATAGGTATATACAGGTACGACCACTCATATCCAATAACTGGAATGTCCACAGGTGTTCCTCACTAAAGAAAATACAGGGTGTAAATAACATATCCTAGGCAGACCACCTCAAAGCCCTATCACTGTATTCTGTCCCCTATAGGCTGTTGAGGGGAACTCTATGCCTGAGAAACAAAGCATCATCAGACCACACTCTGATGGGCTTCCTGCATATCTGCAAAATAAACAGCACCAGAATTACTCACAATAAAGACTTAAAATTTTCCCGTGATTTAATAGGACCTGCTGGAGAGACAGGTATATATCTAAGAGACTACCCCTTCTCTGGAACAGACTTCCCATCCATGTGAAGCAGAATTTCTCCATAGTACAATTAAAGTGCAACTTAGACAACTGAATGGGGAATAGGAAATTCATCCCTAGTTTGATACCTATATCTCAAATGGACACAGACTGCCTGTAAATGGTTCCATCTCCGAGGCCCCTGCTTGTAAATGTTTCACCTCCCAATCCCTTGCTTACATTTATCAATATTACCAGAACTTGTCATAGATTTAGGATCCATGACTAGGCTTAAAAAGGCCTCAGTGGTCATTAGCCTAGTACACACCTATGATCCTATAAATAGTATGCTGCCAGTTGCTCAAAAAATCAAATGCTCAAACTCTCACTAGGTCAGTCTTCAGTTTCTATGTAGCCTTCCCAAAACCCAATTATATAAACTGTATAGCCCCACCAGAACCTTAACTCTAACCCTAAAACTCCCACCCAGTTCCAAACCTGAATACTTGTACCCTTACCCTAAAACTGCACTTCCCATTCCTAACCCTAAAATTCCCAATTGCTCCATAAACCTAAAACTACAACTCCCATCTCTAAACTTACTCCAAAACTCCCTTCCTGCTCCCTAACCCTAAAATCCTCCTCCCACTCCATTCCTCATGGCTGTCACACTTACCTTGCCTGCACTAAAATAATGGGTTCAAGTAAGCTGCAGTAGCTCTGCTTGCCTCAGCCCATATTCATAGACAAACATGACTGTCAGACTACCCAAGCTTGAAGACATTTGTGTTACTGGCTTTGGGACAGTGGGTTTATAGGGATTTGGGCATACGTGCTTGTAGTAAAACACCATTAACATTTAAAAAAGGAATAAAAAATAGTCATAAGCAAACATTACCTTTAGATTACAGCAAAAAAAATAATCCAATATCACCCAAAAACAAAAGCTAATTAAAATCCAGACGTTGAATGGGTAAATAAAAATAGTATAGAAAATACAGTTATCTTTTATATTAAGCTAGCCTGATCTACTGAGATAGTCAATGAAAAATAAATAAACAATAATGCAATTCAAAATCAACAACAGCAAAACAAATGTACACACAATTTTTTTGAATGGAAAACATCCCCAGTCATTAAATACTAAATACTGGGGCTGAATTGTTATTTTATGATTTTTATTGGTGATGAGTTCATGTCAGGCTCCCTAGGAGAAATGAAGGAAAAGGAAACTTCCTTTTAGGTTATTTTAAGTATTGCTGGAAAGTGTGACTGAATTCCTTTTAATAAAGTAGATTTTTAATTATGGAGAACACTTTTTTTTTCTGTCAGTCACTTGAGTGGGTAGTTCTTGAAGCACAGAAGTTGTTGCCTAATAGTAAATCTGTGTCTTTAACAGAGAAGCTTTACTCTGCAGGAAGTTATGTTATAGAACAAAGTTAGTGTCAGCCCGATCCACATGGTGAACTATGTCTATTTTTATATGCTGTGCTTGAGTGTCATTTACATCTTTTTAGCAATTCAAAACATATTAATAAATAATTTAATGGACTGAGAAGAGTTCTGCTTCTTGAAAATACCTGTAATCTGCAAGTTCATATGTCTAGAATGTATTCCTAGCACTAGCATTTGTCTTGTAAACAGGCCAGCTCCTAGGAATAGTATTACTTTTCTAAATGAATTTTACCCTTTTTCTGACTACACATTCCCTGTCGTGTTAAACAAAAACTGCTGTTTTGACTGAAGGATTTTTGTTTACTTATTTTTCTCAATGGAAACTGATTGCCGCCCTTTTCTTTCATTCGTCTAATTTGCATAGAAAAATCAAAAGCAACCCGGGTTTCTTTCAAAGTATCAGGTGCAGCCGACTTGAGCAGAGAAAGAGAATTCAGAAAAGGGTTCGCCTTTCTGCAATAATTAAAAAAGTTCATTAGAATCCTGGTTGTTGGCCTACCTGCGGCAGTGGAGTTTGCTGGAGGAAAATAATTGCATTCTTGTTTTATCCACAACCATATCTCTCAACCTCTTAGAGCAAGAAATCTGGACAAAGCCATAAATAATGGGGGGACAAAGGACCAAAAATAGGGACAATTTTTAAATATTCCTCTTACAAACTTAGAAAGTTGATGGAATAACATGTTTTGGGTTAACATAATTTTCTGGAGGGTATAAAGTCTGAAACTCAAATATCTGTCATTATTTTCGGACCTCAGTCTTCAAAGATTTCCCAAGGATTTGCCAGAAAACCCCAGTTTTATGAAAACATGGACTAAAAGTATGAGGCAAAAATCTGGACAATCTGTGAAAATCTGTACAGTTGAGAGGTATGTCCACAACCTGTAATTTTATTGGTATTAATTGGCAATGTCTAAGGCAGCTAAGAGAAGGCAAAGAGTTTTTAATCTCAAAAAAAGGACACAGCACTGATTAATCAGTTTTTTGTTGCTCCATTTGTGTTTTCTTTTTAGCATTGATAGTAATTCCACTAGATAAATATTTCCCTGAGGATGAAGTCATTTATAAAACAGCAGTGGTAAAATACAGAATTTGTTCTGGAAAAAATACCATCCATCTAGATTAGATAGCTTACATGGAATTGCTATTGGTGAGCAGCTGAGGGTTTCTTTTTTGTCTACCTTTTTTTTACAGTGAATCTACATTTGACATGAGGGCAATATTGCTGGTCTTTTTTAGAATAAAATATGAAAAAATGAAAGCTTTCTTTTAGGAAAGCAGTACTTGCTTCATCCTTAAACTAGGCTGTCATACTCAGTTTTCCCAACCTTCAGCAGTTAAAAGATTTAGCAGGAAAACATGATTTCCTGGGGTTTAAATGTTTATGTAGATTGTCTACTGTCTGCTGTTTTCAAAAGTTCTGAGCAGGTATCAATAAACTCCTGCACCCAGGATAATCCACCACTCTGACCCCCTTAGGCACTAACCACAATAGTCCCAAAGAAGTTGCCAATACTTTTAACAGTTTCTTTACTGAAACCATCCAATCTCTAGCCAACCAGCTATCGCCTGATGGCTCAAGTCCTATTACTTCTATACCCAGCTCTCAACCCTCTTTTCACCTTCAACCTTTTCCCACATCCCTTGTTCAAACCCTTATTAAGAAACTTAAACCAACCTCCCTTTCTGCTGATCTCTTACCTGCAGAATATCTGCAAAACCTGTGGATGCCATAGCCTATCCCATCTCCATCCTGATTAATAGAACTATAACAGAAGGTTCCATCCCCTCTATCTGGAAGATAGCTCATATTATCCCTCTGCATAAAGATGGCAACTCCAATGAATTATTTAATTATAGACCCATAGCTATATTATCACCCCTAGCTAAAATCATGGAGCAATGTATACACAGACAACTGCTAAGCTATCTTATCCAAAACAACTTACTCGCCAACTCTCAACATGGTTTAGACCATTTCACAGCACCAGCTCTGCCCTCCTGTCTTTTTCTGATGCCATTAACAAAAATCACAATAATAACAGAACATTCTTTCCTCTGCCCTCTTTATTGATCTCTCTAAAGCTTTTGACATGGTAAACCATCAACTACTCATAAACATACTTAGATCCTTTTCTCTAGATATCTAGAGATCTGGCTATACAATGGTTCCAATCTTACCTAAATGATAGACAACAGGCTATTCTATGGCAAAACAAGATATCAACCCATCTTCCCATTACCCTTGGTGTTCCACAACGTTTCATATAAGACTTCTCCTATTGTCAATCTTTATTAATGACCTGCACTCAGTCATTCCACATGCTACCTGTATTCAATATGCAGACAATTCCGCATTAATATGCTCAGCTACTTCCCCTGTGATCTACAGACTCTAAACCAAAATGTGTTTAACATAGTTGAAAACTGTCTCCTTAACCATTGACTCATATTGAATCCTAAGAAAACAAAATTACTGCTGTTCCCTCCAACCCATAGGTCCTCCCCACTTATCTTTACTGTTAAGTCAAACAACGGCACCATCATATCTCCTGATCCCTCCACCAAACTATTAGGGGTATTAATTGATAACAACCTTAAGTTTGATGTGCATATTAACCATACTATAAAAATAGTCAATAAAAAACTTGACTCTCTATACAGGATTAAAGCTTTCCTTACCCCACTAGCTAGGACTGTTATTGCCTGCACCCACCTACTTTCTACCCTCCTTTATGCCCCCCATATTTACAAACTTGAGGAAAAATAACCTTAACGAACTGGCAAGCTCCTATAATAGCATTGCTAGATTTGCCACTGGAGCTGCATACAGAACCCACCACTGTCATAACTTGAGTCAATTAGGATGGTTAGAATTGCCTAACCAACTATAATACAATCAAATTATAATTGCACATAAAATTCTTTAGCAACCTGATAACAATCCCATTCATAATAACCTTATCACCCCATACAACAACCTTAAGACCCTACGCTCATCCAAAAGGTTACTAGTACAAATAATTAAAATCAACAACACATCCGGAGACTCCTTGTTCTCTAACTCTGTTGGCAAAACCTGGAACTCACTGTCTACATATCTTACCTTGGTTTCCTCAATAACCCTATTCAAAAATAAGCTTAAACAGTACTTCAAAACACGTTGACTATGTCCCTGTACTTACCCTGACTAACTCTCCTATATCCTTAGGTTCAAGGATACTTTTTTGTTGTACTAAGATTGAATGTTTCTGTTAGCCCATGAACTGTGTATGCTTTAACATGTCAGACTTTATGTCATTGTATAGGTTTAGTCTAGCATATTATTCAAATGAATTCACAATATGCATCTTTCATGTATAAATGTAATGTACATTCTATGTCTATGGTTGGAGCTTTTCTCCCCGGGTCTCTGCTGAAAATGGACATATATCCAGTTGGACTAGCCTGGTCAACAAATGTAAAATAAAATAAATGTTTAGTTTTTTCTGTAACTGCAACAGTTTCTTTCTTTTTAGATTTTTCTGATAATTTTCTAGGTTCTACTAGACTGTGCTCATTATATTTACAAACACTGGAGTTGTTATCATCATGAATATCATTAGGAATGTAATAACATTCTACTGTTACAATTCCTCTATCATTTGCCACCTGCCACACAATGCATTTTTTTTTTACTTATTTTGGCTTCAGTTTGCCTTTTCAACAGAGATAACTTTTACACATACTGGTGTGACTCATGACACTATTTGCTGAATATTTGCCCAAAGTATACATAATTGCATAGCAAGTAAAAATATACAGAATTTAGGCTGATTTAGTGCTACATTACTTATAAATATTTGCACATTCTGATATGCAGACACACACACCCATGCCCACATACAAACCAGTCCTGTGCAGGAGCATATTCATACATTCAAGACAAGTGTATCTTGGTGATTCTAAACACGAGCAGAAGAAGATACACTTACAACACACATTCTAAATCTAGAGACAGGCACATTTAACCAGAAACAGAACACATCAAAAGCTAAATAAATTTGTATCTAATTTCAGTTTATTTCTTACAACAGTTGGGGACAAACTGTCTAAACTAATAAAAAAAATATGAAGAAAATGAAAATTTAATAAGAAATGTACAATTTTCAATGACCTATGCTTTCAGTGATCTATATTGCATTCCGCTTAAGGACTTCTACTCAGGTTTTTAAAAGGTTCTCCAGCAATTAATAAAATAGTTACTCCAAACTGCCTCTAGTACCCATTAAAACCAAAGTGACATATGATAAAGTCACAGAAGTAAAGGGATAATATTAGCTCTAAACTGGGACTTGAATCTAAGACCTCCAGCATACCATGCTTGTGACAGCCAACAGCTAGACCAACAATACAGTCTAGACAAATAGGTTACTCTGCCTCCTCACATCTCCTCACTTAAACATACTAAATGCACAATCACACAATCAAGGAGAAAATATAAAAGGCTAAAAAGTCCTCAGACATCACATCTCTGTCAATCATCATTCTCTTTCGGCTTTTCCTGTTAGGGGTCGCCACAGCGGATCATCTCTTTCCATTTCTTCCTATCCTCTGCATCTTGCTCTGTCACACCAACCGCCTGCATGTCCTCTCTCACCACGTCCATAAACCTTATCTTAGGCCTTCCTCTATTCCTCTTACCTGGCAGCTCCATCCTTAGCATCATTTTCCCAATATACCCATCATCCCTCCTCAGCACATGTCCAAACCAACACAATCTCGTCTCTCTTGCTTTGTCTCCAAACTGTCCAACATGAGCTGACCCTCTAATATACTGATTCCTAATCCTATCCATCCTAGTCACACCGATTGCAAATCTTAACATCTTTAACTCTGCCACATCCAGCTCTGACTCCTGCCTTTTTGTCAATGCCACTGTCTCCAACCCATATAACATAGCTGGTCTCACTACCCTCTTGTAGACCTTCCCTTACACTCTTACTGGTACCCGTCTGTCACAAATCACTCCTGACACTCTTCTCCACCCATTCCACCCTGCCTGTACTCTCTTCTTCACCTCTCTTCCACATTCACCATTACTCTGAAGTGTTGATCCCAAGTACTTAAACTCGTTCAACTCTACTCCTTGCATCCTCACCATTCCTCTACCCTCCCCCTCATTCACACGCATATATTCTGTCTTAGCCCTGCTGACCTTCATTCCTCTGCTCTCTAGAGCATATCTCCACCTCTCCAGAGTCTCCTCAACCTGATTCCTACTCTCACTACAGATCACAATGTCATCTGCAAACATCATAGTCCACGGGGCCTCCTGTCTGATCTCATCTGTCAACATGTCCATCACCACTGCAAATAAGAAAGGACTCAGAGCTGATCCTTGATGTAATCCCACCTCCACCTTAAACGGATCTGTCACTCCCACTGCAGTCCTCACCACTGTCACACTACCCTCGTACATATCCTGTACCACTCTTACGTACTTCTCTGCCACTCCCGACTTCCTCATACAATACCACAACTCTTCTCTAGGCACCCTGTCATATGCTTTCTCCAAGTCTACAAAGACACAATGCAACTCCATCTGACCTTCTCTGTATTTCTCCAACAACACTCTCAGAGCAAACATTGCATCTGTAGTGCTCTTTCCTGGCATGAAACCATACTGCTGATCACTAATCATCACCTCCCTTCTTAACCTTGCTTCCACTACTCTTTCCCATAACTTCAAGCTGTGACTAATCAGTTTTATCCCTCTGTAGTTACTGCAGCTCTGCACATCACCCTTATTCTTAAAGATAGGTACCAAAACACTTTTTCTCCACTCCTCAGGCATCCTCTGACTTTCCAAAATTTCATTAAACAATCTAGTTAGAAATTCCACTGCCATTTCTCCTAAGCACCTCCATGCTTCCATTGGTATGTCATCTGGGCCAACAGCCTTTCCATTCTTCATCCTCTTCATAACTACCCTTACTTCCTCCTTGCTAATCTGTTTCACTTCCTGATTCACTATCCCCACATCATTCAACCTTCTCTCTCTCTCATTCTCTTCATTCATCAGCCTCTCAAAATACTCTTTCCATCTACTCAACACACTCGCCTCTCTTGTGAGTACCTTTCACTCACTATCCTTTATCACCCTTAATTGCTGCACATCTTTCCCAGCTCTGTCCCTCTGTCTAGCTAATCGGTACAGGTCCTTTTCTCCCTCTTTAGTGTCCAATCTCTCGTATAACTCTCCATATGCCTTATCCTTAGCTTTCGCCACCTCTCTCTTTGCCATGCGCCTCATCTCCTTATACTCATGTCTACTTTCTTCATCTCTTTGACAATCCCACTTCTTCTTCACCAGCCTCTTCCTCTGTATACTCTCCTGTACTTCCTCATTCCACCACCAGGTCTCCTTGTCCTCCTTCCTCTGTCCAGATGTCACACCAAGCACCTTTCTAGCAGTCACCCTTACTAGGTCTGCTGTAGTCACCCAGCTATTCGGTAACTCTCCACTGCCTCCCAGTGCCTGTCTTAACTCTTCCCTAAACTCCACTTCACAATCACCCTTTTTTAACTTCCACCATTTAATCCTTGGCACAGCTTTCACACTCCTCCTCCTCCTCTTGATCACCAACATCATTCTACATACCACCATTCTATGCTGCTTAACTACACTTTCCCCTGCCACCACTTTACAGTCTCCAATCTCCTTCAGACTGGCCCTCCTACATAGGATATAATCCACCTTTGAGCATCTTCCTCCACTCTTGTACGTCACCCTATGCTCCTCCCTCTTCTTAAAATACGTATTCACCACAGCCATGTCCATCCTTTTCCCAAAATCCACAATCATCTGACCTTCCGCATTCCTCTCCTTAACACCATACCTACCCATCACTTCCTCATCCCCTCTGTTCACTTCACCAACATGCCCATTAAAGTCCGCTCCAATCACTAGTCTCTCACCCTTGGGTACACTCACCACAACTTCATCCAACTCACTCCAAAATTTCTCTTTCTCATCCATCGCACACCCAACTTGTGGAGCATATGCACTAACAACATTCATCATTACACCATCAAATTCGAGCTTCATAAACATCACTCTGTCAGACACTCTCTTCATGTCTAAAACACTCTTGGCATATTGTTCCTTTAGTATAACCCCTACCCCATTTCTCCTGCCATCCACACCATGATAAAACAATTTGAACCCATTTCCTAAACACCTGGCCTTACTTCCCTTCCATCTGGTCTCTTGCACACACAATATATCAACCTTCCTTCTCTCCATCATATCAACTAGCTCTCTTCCTATACCAGTCATACTGCCAACATTCAAAGTTCCTACCCTCACTGCTACACTCCTAACCTTCCTCCTATCTTCCTGCCTTCGGGCATGCCTTCACCCTCCTCTTCTCCTTCGGCCAACAGTAGTCCAATTTCCGCCAGCACCCTGTTGGCTAACAGTACTGGTGGCGGTCGTTGTTAACCCGGGCCTCGACCGATCCGGTATGCAATTATGAAAAGTTCTCCGCATCAGTAATTTTTGGCAGAAGTTTTACGCCGGATGCCCTTCCTGACGCAACCCTCCCCATTTATCCGGGCTTGGGACTGGCACAAAGAAATGCACTGGCTTGTGCATCCCCAGTGGCTGGCACATCTCATCTCTGTCAATGCATTAACATAAACTCCATCCTGAATGAGTTTCAGTAGCAAAGGCTGATTGTCCAACTGAAAGTCCATGAGTTAAATTAACAGAGTGAAGCCTCATCCATTTGCAACTTGTCAACTAGTAGCTTAGTCGATGAGGTCCTTGCATTTTGGGAAGATAAACCAAATGAGATAGCTCTTCCTTCAAGGGTCTGTACTATGCAAGACAGACAAGTAGCAGAGAGTGATAATAATAATAATAACTAAACACCATTTGGTGGGAAAGGGCCATGTTCATATATATATATAGTTCACAATGTGAAATGTGGGGAAATGGACACAATGTTCTTACTACAATGAGAGTGGCGAAGTTCTGCCTAATCTGAAGGCTGACATGAATTCAGGAAGCAGTAACAGAAGTTATGATGGGTTTGAGGCAAAAGATTATAAAAGCAAACCTACAGGCCTATGTACGCACATCCTTCGAATTAGATGGGACAAAGACAAAGTAAAATAATGTCAGATCCTAAATGGCAAAGAGGGGATGTGTCATTCAGTTAACAGGACGGAGAGAAGAGGGTCTGCTTTACACACTGAGGGTGCCACATTTAGAAATGGATGGCATATCCATGGAACATCTTCTTCCAGCCAGCAGCAAACCAAGGAGATATTTAAGAGGGGCTGAGGCAGTTATGGTATAAAGTAGAAGATAGTAAAAGGTGATACAGCTGCTCAAAGGCTAGCAGAGAAAATGCAAGCTTATATTTCAAACCGTGCCAATCAAAAATTAAATGAATCAACCAAACATTTTAGATCACAATGGGCATGATTAAATGAATTCACAGAGTTCAGACACAGGGCAAATCAAACATTTCAAGTAATGAATTTGACAATGATCCTAAGGCAAAGAGTAACACTGTAGTTTCTAACAGCTCACAGCTCACAGTCAATTTAAATGTATCTGAAGCTTAGCAGTCGACAGTAATCAGTGTGAAGTTGAAAGAAGCAGAAGCACAGATGTATATAACAACTGACAAAAACAGCAATGCCAAAGACCAATAAAACAAAACTATACTTCAGTAAATGCATTGTCAAAGAGTTGAAGCAGTACTGACGGCCAATCAATATCTTTTATTTTACTCAGATATATGACCAATACTTATATAATACTACAGACATCACCAATTATACAATTTGTAATGACCAAGTGCACCTGTAATATTAAAATAATGACTGGCTTTACAATCAGCAGCTTATAAATCCCATTTCTGATATTGGAACCATTATCAGTTATACTCACTTCAGATAAGGCAAGTTATGAAGGTAAAATAATGGCGTAATACTTGCTTATGCAGGGATTCTTCCAGTGGTACTGTGTGCCTCGGGGTGATAGTAGATTCACGGAGAATGTTGTTATTTATTGTTATTTACTGAGATTGGTGTTGACAGTGGACCATGGCCATAGCCAACCATGCTGAGCTCATTCTGCACCCAGATGGAGTTTATTGAGAGTTTAACAGCAGACTTTAGAAAAATAATTGCATTATGACAATTTACCATAAGCATGTCCAAGAAAATATTTATCACACCGCTTTTTACCATATTACAGTGACATAGAATTTATATTTCTTAATTGTCAACTATTTCACTATTGAAGTGTTAATCATGTAAGGCCACTAGACACAAATGTCTGTTTTTACGATCAGTCCAGAAGAACTGAAGAGTTAAATAATTTAATCAGAATTACACTGACTACACATAAAGTATTTTGGGAATAAAACTCAGGAATATAAAGGGAGTTTATCAAAAGCTCAGGGTCATTTGTGTTGTATTACCAGAAAAATGAGTTATTTATTTTCTAGAACAGCTATGGGATATCTTTCGGGTATCTTGTAAATGCTTTATGTTCCTGGATAAATGGTTCATTATGAAAAGAAATAAGTAAATAAAAGCAACTTGAAAGTTCTTTCACTTAGCTTATGGACGTGGATGTCAAGAAATTCACCTCAATAGTGAAACTCAGGAGTGGAATCTTGGCATGGTAAAAGGTTATGATTTGTAGTGCTTTTTCTACTCCAGATAATTCCAGCCACAGACAAAAGTGCAGGTGCAGAAAGTGTTTTACTGTTTTTTTTTTTTGTTTTTTTTTTATATCCATTGAAAGCTAGTTAAGTACTTAGCTCTGTCATACAGACAGCAGGAAGAAAGGAAATGTCCCTGTGTAGAACTGACAGCTTTAAAAGCTGTTAAACAAGCCAATCTACCACGCTTCCTAAGTGTGCCAGAATAAAGTTTTGAGAGCTTTTAAAAGCTGTCTTATCTTCTGCCAATGTTCTTTGTGGCCTGGTATTGTCTGCCATTAATCCTAGAACAAGGCCCAATCTCAGCAGCATTTGGGTATCTTTAACAAGTTTTTGTTAAGTACCTCCAAGTGCTTTTAAGATCAGGTCATGCACTTTAGGTGTCTTTAATAAGTTTATCTTTTTTCCCAATTTCTGAGTATAATTACAGCACTCAGTGCACTGTATTCACTTCAAAGAAGTTTACCTGAGTGGTCTGTAAGTAATCAGTATCTCTGCAATAAGGCTTGATTGAAATCACACTGCTCTTTGCTTCCATCTCATCTGTAGAGTGCAAAAAGCCATCAGTGGGTCTAAAACACTTAGTTCTTTTAACAAGATAGTGTAGTGTACTATTTTATGCACTTTTAGCTTTTTTTTAGATCTTTCAGAGATCTCTTGGATCACTGCAAATGAATGTGTGTGTGTGTGCGTGTGTGTGTGTGTGTGTGTGTGTGTGTGTGTGTGTGTGTGTGTGTGTGTGTGTGTGTGTGTGTGTGTGTGTGTGTGTGTGTGTGTGTGTGTGTGTGTGTGTGTGTATGTGTGTGTGTATGTGGTTCCATCTCTTGTTCATTCATTTTTTTCACACTTATAGCAAACTGCTTTATTTTAACAATCCTTAATAAAATTACATTGTGATTGTTTTGATTAGGTCAGCTTCCCCTGCCACTAGTTCTGCTTCGGTCTTTCTATGTAAGCAATGTTATCATACAACTGTGTAAATTTATAAAAAAAAATCAGACTTACTGATATGTGCCTTAACAAACTTCTTCACACACACACACACACACACACACACACACACACACACACACACACACACACACACACACACACACACTTACACATGCAAATGTATGAAACTATATCATTAAATTGAGCCAATATCCTTTGCCTACAAGCCTCAACAAAGAAACCATTGAAAAGGTATTTTAATCATCAAACAAGCAAAACATGTACTGTAAATAAAACACTAATTCTAAAAACATCACTTTTGAGAGGACAAATCCCCCCTCACAACATGTATATATATATATATATATATATATATATATATATATATATATATATATATATATATTTATATGTATATGGTTCCCCTTCAGAGGGTCGAATGGCTGAAATCTCGAAATGCATATGGCCGAAGCCATATGCTCGAATTTCAGAAGCTGGACCTTCTGAAAGGGAAAGAAAAAAAAAAGCAAGAAAGCACAAAGCAGTGTTTCTGTAGGGGGACAAGCCCCCCTGCACCCCCCACTACTAATTTATTCTAACTCCGAGATCACATTACAGCGCAGAAAGTGAAATCTCCCATTCTGCGCTATATGCCGATCCCCATTCAGAAGGTCGAGCTTCTGAAATTCGACCATTTCGAGATTTCAGCCATTCGACCTTCTGAAGGGAACCATATATATATATTTATTTATATATATATATATATATATATATATATATATATATATATATATGCATATATATATATATATATATCTCTGTGTGTGTGTGTGTGTGTGTGTGTGTACTAACTCCATGACTGCACAACAGTAGGATAAAAGCAATGCTTGAAATACCTGCCATCAACAGTCTAGGTGAGCTGCAACCACACCAAATCAGTGCTTATTAAAACATTAATTATCTGGACCAGCCTTGCCTTCTACCTAACATTGATGATATAACAACAACATACACTTACATACTCCCTACACTAAATCCTGACTGTCAATGAATACCTAATAATTAAACAACCACGCAATCCCTTTACTACGTAACTGAATGGTAAAAGAAACACTTGCTACCCTTCACTTACTCATGTACTTTTCAATCATACAAGTTGTAACGAATGTGAGCCTCAAAACTACTCAGTGAAAGTAGGTGCAATTAAAATAATCCTGTTATATGTCCTAATGTGTATTTATAGAGCTCTACTAGAATTGCAAAGAACTACAGTAGAGTCATTACATTTGCATATAACAATCATTGATATAATTCTGAAAAATTCAGCTCATGAAAATAGGATTTAATGTTTTAAATAACTGTAAATAAGTGTCCACATTAAAGCTATACAAAAACTGACCATTCATATGGCTAGCAGTTTAGACAAAATTGAATACCTAGACATTAAGAGCAAGGTTTGACTGCAAAATGTGTGTGTGTGTGTGTGGGGGGGGGGGGGGCTTGAAAGACAGTGGCAGCATTCAAATAAATAATGGGGCTTCCGTCTGTGGAGGACAAAATCAGATAACTGGAATGCAACCACATAAAGTATAAAACTCAGCATTTAGTGAAACCCTTGGGATAAAAATACTGGTATACCGCTCATGAAGATGAGTAGGTTGGAGCTACTGTCTCCATTGAGAGATCATTTGTTAGGTCCCATGTATTTTTTTTTATTTCATTTTGCTAGCTACATAAAATGTAAAGGAGAAAAGTTCTGCAATACAAACCTTAGACTTTCTTCTTTAAGGCTACGTGTATTATCGTGGTCACATCTCAGAAATGGAGTGAATGAAGCCAGCATTATTAACCTCCAACCTGGAATTCACTGATAACCTTACAAGGGAAAAAACACATAAGCCAGTGTTTGCACCCATAATGCAATTCATGTACCCTGAATAAGTGGAGGAAAGTAAGTTGCACATTATGCATTTCAGCATAGCTCAGTGACATGCAAGTGGGAGGATATGTGTTTTTATAGGAATGTGTGGTATAAACACAAGGTAATGGAGTAAGTGCCTCGGACGACTAAACAAAAAAGATAGTTTGCCTTTTGCAGATAAGTAACTGAACTGGAGGAATAAAAAACATGGAACTGGTTAAAGCAAGGAAGGAGAGGAAGTGGAAATTACTGTTGTATGCCAGAAAAATAGTTGTAATCAAAACAATGACAATTACATTAATATGAATTAAAAAGGCATCATCTGCTTTCTTTTTCTGTATTTCTGCACTGCTGGCTACCCATATGTCATGTTTGGAATGTGCCGGAGCCAGCCAATTATTACAGCTACTACTGATGTCACAGTCCATTCCATTAGAGTCCCCCTTCTGAATATCTTGGAGTTTTTGAGATCATTGAAAGTTGATTTTATACTACTTTATGAACATAACCATAAGGTGGATTACATTGACTTCCTAATACATGAACAAACTTTTCAAAAGTTCGAATGTCATATGGTCGACACCATATGATCGAACTTTGAAAAGTTTAAAGTTTAAATGTAATGGCGCCGTACGGTGCAGAATGGGAGAATTTTCCTTTTCTGCACTGAAGTGCGATCTCAGAGTTGGTATATTTAAGTAGGGGGGTGTGTGGGCGCAGCACCCCACGTGCGGGGTGCAGGGGGGCTTGCTGCTTGGAGCGTTAAGGTAAGTTTTATTTTTTTTTTATGTTTTATTATATATTCGAAGTTTCAAATTCGATCATATGTTGTCGAACATATGGGATTCAAAGTTTTGAAGCTTCGAATTATTATAATATAGACCCGATTACATTTTACTTGTCAACAAGAATATTCCAGGTAATAAGATGCAGTCGGAAAGGTTGTTACCTATCAGAAGTGCTAAACCATATACTGTAAGTCCTGATGCATCAATGAATCAACTTTGATTCTGAAGAAACAGCAAATTTTGAAACTCTTTGTTACATTTGGATACTGCACCCCACATTACCTCAAAGATGATATATTTTAGCATCAATACTCTTGTATTTTGGATCTGGGAAAATAGTCCAATATACTACAATCATAGACTTAATATATATATTCTCCACCATTTGCACTTATAATCCTACTAGTTTGAAAACTAAAATTACAGTCCTCAAAATTTTGACAGGTACCCACTTAAGGGAAAGGATATCACCTATTCATCCACTGGCCGCTTTTACTCTAGATTTGCCTCTCATGTGTGCTGTGGAAATGACGCATAGCACGTGATCTCTATATATGTGTAAACTTAATGCCTGTGTAGATCATGACTTAGTCTGTCATGGGTTTGCCAACCTAGCTCTCTGTGCTTCTTACATGGCCTTATTCAAATATTTCTCAACCACAAGGCCTTCTTCAGCTATGTGCGCATTTCAAAGGTAATACACAACAGTTTGCTGAACTATTTGTAAATGGAACCAGTTATATGAAGTCAACGGATGTAGCAAACCTGCTGGCTTATAAATTTAGCTTCAGTTTCAACCAACTTCCCCCAACACCCTAACACCTTCCAAGAGATACCCGCAGTCATAACTCACCTGGCTATAACTGGTAAATAAGTCCTCAATGTGCTCTACAAGGCAAAAAATACTGCATCTCTGGGCCCTGACAATATCCTAGAATGCCTTGTGAATAACATGAAACATGACCTACGGAGCCCTCTAAAATCACTGTTCAACTTTAGCCTCCTAACTGTCTTTGTCTCTAGTGAATGGAGGAGTGCAACAGTTATCCGTCTGCACAAAAGTAGGACACATACTGACTCAAGTAACTACAGATCCAGAAGTCTGACTAGTCTCATATGTAAAGCCATGGGAAGAATTATCATTGATATTACAAATAAAGACACAGGGCACCTTCAGACACTGGATCCAGCATAGTTTGGTTTTGTCAAAAGTAGAGTGTGCCTACTCAACCTGGTAGATTTTTTTGAGAATGACACTAAAGTTATGGATGGAGGCAAAATCATACACACTGCCAGTTGTGGCCTGGCTAAAACATTTGACTCTCTTCCCCATTTGGGCATTGCCAACCAACTCAAGAAAATTACGAATAAACCCCTGTCACCAACTGTCTTACAGATAGGACACAAGAAGTCAGGACAGGGGACTCTACCACCAGAAAAAGGTTAGACACTATTGGAGTCCATCAAGGTTTGGTGCTGTGGCCACTGCTTTTTGACATCTACTTTTTGGAAGTCAAAACTAATGTCAAAGGCCTCTGTTTGACCAACTTTACAGATGACTACAAGATTATAGAAATTATAAAATACCGCAAGTACATTAAAATTCTCCAAGATGGCTTGCCACAAGTTAATAATTGTTGCTAGGGCTATGTTTTAAAACTGAATGCCAAAAAATGTGTAATACTATCCTATGGAAAATGTGCCACCCCTGAGAATTACAACATAGACAACACACCACTAAAGAAAAACTCAGTGGTTAGAGACTTAATAGCATATATGGTTAATGATTTGTCCTTTGTCCAGTATGTGTCTACTGTTGTAAAGAAATCATTCTATAGTGCCCAACTTATAATCAAGGGTATGAAAACCCAGGTCCATGGATGTCATTGTTCTGCTAACCTCAGGCCTCATTAGGCCAATCATTGAGTGCCATTGGTGTGTACCTGACAAGGCACGTGCAACAACTGAAATGTCCACAGAAGTTCCTCCCAAAAAGAATACAAGGTGTAAAACACATGGAAGATGTTGACTGCCTCAAAGCCTTATCTTTACACTCAGTTTCCTACAGACTACGGAGAAGTGGTCTGTGTCTGGCTTACAAGATATCATCTGATCCAGGGCTGATTTTCCTGGTGTACATCTGCAAGTCTAACAGCATTAAAAATACCCAATTAAAGAATCGGAATCTCATTTGCAAGATAAATAGAACATGAGGGACGGGTACCATTTAACATTAGAATGTCTGAAACATTAAAAACATTCAAGCAGAGACTAGATGACTGAATGGGATCACAGGTATATGACCTGAATTTTGAAGAATTAGCATTCTTTGTTGGCCTTAGGACCTGAATGCTGAAAATAGATTTTATTAACTGATGAAACCTTCTATCCATGTGAAGCAGAGTTCATCTCTGACCCTATACAAATGCAACCTGAAACTGTTGATGGGGAATCAGAAATGAATCTCTGGACTGGCATCTATGTCCCTTTTGGATAGAGGCAGCTTAAAAATACTCTGCCACCTAAACCTATCTAGATGCCCCAGTGTAATTTATCCTCTGATTTATAAATGGGAAACCATGGTTAGGCTTAAAAAGGTCTGCTAGGGCTGTGTTAGCCTAGCAATCACCTTTGAACTTGTAAAAAAGGAATTATCTATGCCCTTTGTTTTCTTCTTTAAGAACTCCTCCCTCCCCAAAAAATAAATAAACTTGTGCCTAAAACTCAGACAATCTGCTTTGTGTGTTACACAGTATCCTCAAAGCAATGAAGAGATGGTTTGTCAGCCCAGCATATTAATTTATTAGATACTAATTTTAACATCTAGCGAACTGCAGTAATCCCAATGAATATAAGGCACAGGATCATTCATTTAATAATCTCTCAATCACTATTAATGTGTGGCAATAATAAAGATCTGGTAATTTTGTACATTTTCTGTATCACAACTTGGTCCCAATGGTCTCTGTCATTCACACACATATTCATAAAGGATGCGTACACCTCCAGACTGGTAGCCCAACATAACACATCAGAGATACTTCAGCTGCAGCTAACATTGGGTAAGACAGTGATTCAGGTTGTAGCCTGCTATACGTCCACAACCATGTCCCAAGACTCACACTCCATGTTCCTAAGCACCCTGGAGAATATTAGGGTCCAACCTAACACTCTCATACTGAGCAACATCAACTACTCCTCTATTAACTGGTAAAACTACTCATGTACCAATACACTTGCCCAAAGTTTCCTGGAATTCATTAATTTCAATGCCCTGTACCAGCTCATTCTTATCCCCACTAAAGGTAGCAACATCCTTGACCTGGAGGGTCATTACTAACATGGGCAACCATTGCTCTACACCAATAGTCAACTCTTCCCTGGTTAGAGCCAACCACAAACTAATCTCCTTGGAAATCCCCCCCCCCCACAAAGGTAACCGTCATGAAAAAATTCTCCAAAGCTAACTTTGGGCTCTTACAAAACAGAGGTGGCTAACTTCACAGCACCCATGCAAATGGAGAATAGTTGCATGACTGTCGAATCATACACCAATGCACTGTGTGATGACCATGTACACAAATGCATGGCTCTCTCCATACCCAATAGAACCAAGACCCTCTTCTCCAAAAAAAGGAAGCCAATCTGGAGGTCGCCAGCCATAAACAAACTCTACAACAGAAGGAGGAAACTGATGCAGAATAAGGTGAAGTCCCAAGACTGGAAAAACTCCCTTATCAGCCTCAACAAAAAGTTGAGATCCCTCATCAAATCTTCTAAAGCTAGCTATGAAAACAGAATTCTATCAGATAGTAAAGACAACCACAAGACCTTCTATAGTTATGTAAAGAATCTCCACAGCAGTACCCAGATTTGCTCTGAGCTACTGCACAATGGTATCTCCTATACTGAGCCAACAGATATTGCCAATATACTGGCCAACAGATTCAGTGCCAACTTTACCCCCCCCCCCCAAAGGACCAATCACAATACCAGTAAATTGCCAGGCACCCAGTATTACTGCTGCACAGGTTAAAACAGCACTGTCCAAGGGCAACAATACAGCTTCTATGGGACCTGACAATATCCCTGGCTGTGTTCTACATGAACTACAGAGTGAACTGGCACTTCACCTGTGTGCCCTGTTCAATCACAGCCTCACCTCAGGCCTTGTCTCTACCAAATGACGCACTGCTACAGTCATCCCTCTCCACAAAGGAGGAGCAACTACAGACCCTGGGAACTATCACTCCATTAGCCTGACGAGTCTGATATGCAAAGCTATGGAATGCATCATCATGGACCTAATAAATAAGGATATAGGGAATCTCCAAACTCTGGATCCCACACAGTTTGGTTTTATGAAGTGCCTGCTCAACCTAGTTGACTTCTTTGAGTCAGTCACCAGAGCTGTGGAAGAAAGCAAGGTGGTTCATACAGCCTACCTTGATCTGGCCAAGGCCTTTGATACCATTCCCCAATCAGGAATCATAGAAAAACTCACTAAGCTAGGCATCAACCCATATATCCCTAGGTGGGTTGCAAACTGTCACAGATAGAACCCACAGTGTGAAAGTAGCTGATTCCAAGTCAGACAGCCGACTAGTCACGAGTGGAATCCCACAGGGTTCGGTCCTGGATCCACTCCTGTTTGGTATCTACTTTTCTGAAGTCCAGGCCAACACGAAGGGACTCTGGCTGACAAGGTTCGCAGAAGATTGCAAGTTGGGAGCTATTATTAACTCCCCAAGTGATGTTGACATCCTACAGAAAGTCCTCACTGAGACCAATAACTGGTGTCAGAACCATGGCCTTACGCTCAATGTCAAAAAATGTGTCATCATCCCCTTTGGGAAAAACCCGGTTCCCATGAATTAAAACATCGATGATAGTCCACTGAACAAAGACGTCATTGTAAGAGATCTCTTGTGATGACCATATTGCCACTGTGGTCAGAAAGTCCTTCTATGTGGCACATCTCATTATTAAGTGTTTTGCATCCAGGAAGAAAGAGGTCATTGTCTCCCTCAACTCTTCCCTTATTAGGCCAGTCATCGAGTACAATGCCCCATTTGACACGTGCCTCACTAGACACCTACAACAACTGGATAGGCTGCAAAAGTACCTCACAAAGAAGATCCCAGGCATTAAACACTTGCCCTATATGGACAGACTCAAAAAACATCAACTATTCTCTGTCTCATATCGTCTACTTAGAGGCGATCTCTGCTTGACTTAAAAAACCATGTCTGACCCACCTCTGTTAGAAATGACACATCTACAGAAATCCCAATCCCTCTGCACCACATTCTCCAGAGATCTCAACCTCATTACCACAATCAACAGAGCATACTGGAGGGACAGGTTCATAACCCAGAGACTGCCCATGCTATGGAATTGACTTCCCATAGATGTCAAACAGAGCATCTCACTGACCTTCTTCAAGAGAAATCTTGATGACAGGATGGGAAATAGAAAATTCATCCTGGGGATCACTCCAGTTGCTCTACTCGACAGACGCACTGGGAACTAAGGTCGGTTGGCACGATGGCATGGTAATCCTATGGGCTAGGCTTGCAAAGGCTCCAGGGCCATTAGCCTAGTACACACCTATGAACCTATGAACACATGCATGTAAGCACACATTCACACATTCACACATGCACACACACACACACACACACACACACATCTGAAAGTATATATTCAAACATAAATACCTATGCATATGATTAAACACATATTATGACAAAGAAATCTCTTTACCTCAAATGCTTGCAAAATCAATGTAAAACAATTTAAGTTCACAAATGCAGTAAATGTATACAACTAACACTAGAGCTTAACAACTAAAGTTGGAATGTTAAGCAACTGCATTATGGACGGCTGGCTTTGAGTTTCAAACACGCACACCTCTAAGCAGGTCACTTGACCACTAAATGCCCTGTGTCACTCTGGACAATGTGTTTCTGCTGAGTGAGGGGTACCTTGGAAAAATAATAGGAAACATAAAGTAATTCAGTGCAGGAAAGTAAATATAAAATGGAGAACTAGACAAATCATTTAAAGAAAATACACACCAATCATGACAGAGATAGGTTTGCTACCTGCAGAAAATGGGGTTTTGTAACTGCAGCAGCAAACTTCAAATGGAAAGGCTTTTCCTGTATGTCAGTAATGGTAACAGCAGTTTCCACATCTGGTTTTCCAGTAATGTCCTATTCATTTTATTTTAACTCTTTACTGGAACTGTAGTGCTACATGTATTGGTGATACTTTATTGAGTCTCCTTCCCCCGTGCGCATTCAGACTTTCTACTAGGACAGCATGTTTACATGATGAAAGTAAGCTCAATTAAAACAATTTTTTCTATTCCTATATGTCTTCAAAGCCCACACTGCAAAAAGGCTTTGTTTAATGTTTCTCTCTCCGCTATAAAAATTTCTAAAATCAGAACTGTAGTCTCTTACCTCTTCATCACTATGTTGCATACTTTCCATCCTGCAAGCAATCTCTGATAGTTTTTTTTTTTTTCGATGAAATTCAAATTTATCCACTCTTGAGAACTTATTAACACCAGCTGTCAGTCATAATGTCCACTGTAAATTCTAACCATTGCTTCACCAATCACTTCCTCTCCAGTAATGATAAATCAAGAAATACAGCACTGCATAAAAAGTAGTGTGAACAGCAGAGTTGGTCCTGGGGATCCAATCTACAGGTAAACCAACAAAATCAGTTGCTCCTCATAATCTAAGCACCCCATTTCAGAGGCATCAGTGCCATCCACAGGGATGTGGCTGTCAAGGCAAGCAGGGGAAGGAGTTCTCAGAATGGGGTTTCATTCTCTTTCTAGAAATGCAGGACCTGGCTTTAGTTTCTTTATTAACAACAAAGCCTTGCTACTAATGCCTTACTGTATCCTGTCTACAGTGCAAAGGCTGGGCTGAGAACAATAGCAGCAGAGGCATGCTCAGGAAACCCTCGCCCTCCTGAAAACATTCCCTCATAGCCATTCATTTCCTGTGCTCTGATTGGCTGTCCAGATACCTAGTTATGGTCAGCTTGGCCACGTTTTCTGTCCGCACTTCAGAGTGGTTTATTAAATGTGCACTGTCTCGTAGATGCAGACGGTACTCCAACTCCTACTTAAGTGCAAATTTCAGTAGTTAGGAGAGAGTGAGGCTGCAAATGCAAATGTATTCTGCATCTGCAACAGAATAAAGTTACTGTCCCTCTGTAAGGCAAGTTGGGTGCTAACTATCTAGGCCTTAAGACGTTTGTCAAATAAATCTTTTGTGACTAACTTCCTTAACACCTACACGCCCCGCAGTGCAATGCAGACTTAGGAAGTTATTTCTTAGCCAAAAAGTCAACTGTAAATCATGTGCTTACAAATACAACTAGGATATAGGCTTTGGATTCAGGATACTCATGTTTGAATCCTACCATGATTCTCTGCCCATTCTCTCATCCAGAGAAAGTTATCCCATGAAATCTGTCTGTCCAGTTGCAGAAATGTATATTAAGATTCTGCTGAAAGAAACATATCAATCAGTTGTGTTTATGTACACAAGGAATAAAACAAATGAACAACAGAGTGTACATACTGTTGTTTCATGTAGTAAAGGAAGTACAAAAGGCCTGTGTTGTTTTCCTACATACTGAACACATTTATAAGAGACTTAAGCCAAAATAAGTTGTTCTGCAGCCTGTCAGCCCACAAGTCAAATTGAATGCACTTGTACAGATGAACAGTACTACTCTAAGGAAAGAGCAGAATAGCACTGTGACCCTGAAACAGCCCTTTAAATTTCCAAGCACTTCAGTAATACCCTGACTCAGCAACAGCGAAGTAAGACTTGACAGTCAGAAAAATAATGGTGGGCTGGTCTTTGCTGTACTGTTTAATCTGAATGCTTTTCTCTACACATTTCATTTGGGCATCAACAGATGAAGACTTTATGAAGTATTCAGAACCACATACTCTGAAAATGTTTTTTATTTCCTTTTGTTTGTCAGAAATGCGTGTGTGTGTGTGTGTGTGTGTGTGTGTGTGTGTGTGTGTGTGTGTGTGTGTGTGCGTACGCTCACACGCATGTGTATGTTTCCTAATAACTCTTTTTTTTTTCCTTTTTTTCTGCCTAAGTTCCTTGATGACTATGAATCTCTCTCTCCTGCTCATTTATTTTATTTATATTTTATTTTACATTTGTTGACCAGGATAGTCCAACTGGACACATGTCCATTTTCAGCGGAAGCCTGGGGAGAAAAACTCCAGCATACAATATGAAAACAGTTTAAACAATAATAATAATTAGATGTTTAAAGATACTTATTATACAGTCAATACTATGAGGCCTAAGAAAACATCTAATAATTTACTAAATTACATTCTACAAGAACTATAGGACATTCATACAGATAAACTTTATATACAGTCTATTTACACAACATAGGGTCTAAACATTGATAGCATATGAGATTCTGAGAAGAAATGGGTGGAGGTAAGAATTGCAGATTCTATAGAAACAGCTATGGCTAGATAGAGTAGGCCTTTCCTACTAGAGATTAGATATGGAGTTAATTGGGAAAATGGTAAAGGTGCGATGAGGAGGATAATGTCCACTCAGGACATAACCAGTTTACATTGAAGTGGTCTTTTATCATTTTCTTGAAGGAGGGTAGAGAGTTTTTAGAAGCAATGATGGTAGGAAGAAAGTTCCAAATCCTAGCAATATAGTTGGAATAGAGTGAGTCAGCTTCTCAGTTATTAGATTTGGTGACTTTGACTTGGAATTTGACACTAGAGTGGAGATTTCTTGAATTGCAGTGAGGTTGGAGCAGGTTTGTGAGTGCTGGTATTTTGCCTGGGTTATGAAGGAGTTTATGAGCAAGTATTATCTGATTATAGGTCAGTAGGTGGGAGAATTGTAGCCATCCTAGACACTTGAGGTTTTGGCAGTGATGGGTATTGTGTATAGACCCTGTTGCAAATTTTGCTATTTGATGGTAACATGTGGACAGCTTGCGTAACTCTGATTTGGAGATATTGGTTAGTATAGGAGAGGCATATGTAAGTGTGGAGAGGTATGTGCTATTGCAAGTCTAGCTGAGGGGGTAAGGAAGGGTTTATTCCTATAAAGGCTGCCACGTTTTTTGTGAGTGTTTTCAAAGGTTTGGTTAATATGGATATCAAATTTCAAATTATTGTCAATGGTTACTTGCAATAACTTTGTATGTGAATCAGGGGTAATAATGGTCCCATTCCTGGAGACTATCCTAAAGGAATTTGCTAACATGGCAGTACGGGATGAAGTGAATACTAGGAGTTTTGTTTTCTTAGGATTGAGGAGTAATTTATGGTTGACAAGCCAGGATTCCACAGAGTGTAAAGCTTTTTGGGTGACTGTAAGCAGTTGATTCATAGAGTCTGTATATCAAGTCTCATTATCAAAGCACCCTTCATCATTCTTTGGGGCAAGAGTCTTATAATCCATTTGTTGTCTGGGTAACAAGGAAGGTAACTAGCAGCAGGAGATTACATGCATGTAGAAGGGATGGGATTTCTTTTTTGCTGTATACAATATTTTCCAACCCCAGAGATTGCTGATCTCATACACCTGTTCACTATCTGTTTTGTCTACGAAACTGTGATGACAAAACAGATGCCAATATTTGTAAGTTTTGAATACTTTTGACAGACTTATTTTATATATATGTATATAAAAATATGTACATATACATATACATATATATATATATATATATATATATATATATATACACACACACACACACACACACACACACACACACACACACACACACACACACACACACACACACACACACACCCATATATATATATATTTATGTGGATTTACTTCTGTATATCAAAAGAACAAAATGTGAATGTTCACTTGGCCAAGATGAGAATAATGAAAATCCAGAACAACAAAAGTACAGAACATCGATTCTGCAAAGTCCGAATTGCAGTTATGAGTTCTCTGCAGATAGCGGTGTATTTAGAATCGGGAAGTTTAGCCTTCCCCTCACATTAGTGTGATCTTGGATTTGGAATATATATATTTGGAATATATAATCTGGAGGGGATTAGGGGGCACAGACCCCCCCATGGGGGGTGCAGGGGGGCTTGGCCCCCCTGCATAAATTTTAAATAGAAGTGTTATGTTTTAAAACTTAGTTTAAGTTATGAAGTGTATAGGTTAGTGTATTTTGTGCTACCTGTAAACTAGCAATGTCGCTTTAATATTTTGTGGTACATGCAAGGAAGTAGTGGAGACTGAGTTACGTGTTATGCTTCTCATAGCATTGATATGTTGGGTTCAGTAGTTCAGTTCTCAAAGTATACTGAAGTTTTCCCTGAAATGTTTATACTAATAGTTTTGAATCAGCTGTTATTGTGAGCAATACTGGGTCTGTAAGTAGATAGAGGGAGATAAATCTTAATATTTGTAGGTAGCGACAGCTATAAAGTAAGTTTCAATATTTTAAGATGTATGTTGTAGAACCAATATATTTTTTATTAAAACTGTGGCTTAAACTAATTATAAGGAATGGTTTAGAAACTGTTTAATTTATTATTTTTCAATATGTTGTAGAGAAGTTTTTTCTATTTGTATTTAGACTAGTGTATATGGTGTCAGATGCGTGTACTGATTTGTGAAGTTGCTTTTTCAATGTTATGGGCTACATTGTTTTACAATTTCAGTGTTTTCGGCTTTCAGCTTTGTGGTTTCAGTCAAGTGAACGTCAACATTGTTCTTTTGATTTATAGAAGTAGATCCGTATATATATATATATATATATATATATATATATATATATATATATATATATTTTTTTTTTCCCCAATTACAAATAAAGACCAGCACTCCACAAATGAAAAATAAATTCAAGTTTAGGTTTATTAACCTTCACCCAGCAACAGACTATTGGATCCACATGTGCAAGTTAAAGCAAATGGGTTTCACACATTGGCATCTTCAGTGCTAACAGTACTGGTGGGCTAAACGAAATAATGAGTTTAAGTGCACAAGCATTTAAAAGGACAGTAACACTTATCCACAAATATACTGCTCTATAATGAGCCAGACTTTCAAATATATTACATTTTTGTTTTGTTCATTACACTCAAAGCACATCATTTTCATCATTCACTTGGATGATAAATATGTTTAACAAATTAAACATTAAGCCCTGGTTTGTACATAGCCCCAGTATTAACTATCCATAATCTTTCTTTTCTATCCAAAATAGAGTGTTCTGACTGAATGGACAACCTCTCATCAACAACAACATAAATACCCACAAATACAAAATATGCAGAATGATGTTCTAACTGATGTTTAAGCAAGGCACTTCATTCTCTCTTACATTTCAAATCCAGATTTTTGCTTCATATTTTTGATCTGCTCCTCATAAACTTTGTGATTTTCTGGCAAATCAGAGAGGATAGAAGTCAATAAATACTGACATACATTTGAGTTTTCAGATTCTTCTTAAGCTGTACAACCATCACATACTAGTTTTTACAGAGTCTTTTATCAAAAAATACAACACATGCGCACCATTTTTCCACACGGTCTTATTATTCTCTAGTTGCCAGACCCAGGCCTAGAAATGCAGGTAAAACACTCCTAGAACCCTTCTAAATATGTATCTTCTACACCAAGCTAATACAATCTCTCCCACTGCCTCTAACTAGCTACTCCTACAAATTATTAGAAAATACCCATACAAAAAATGCATTCCACAGTAGACCCCCTGACACACACACACCTCATAAATTTCAAACACTTTCAAGAAATTACAACCTGGCTAGGAAACTAAAGCAACCAAAACCTCTTGGGTAACTTCAGTTTAAATATCCTTTGCTCAATCCATCATGACTCCAATGAAATGTTGTTTAATCTCAACCTTAAACAACTACTGCAACATCCCATATGACCTGTCCCATCAGTAACAGTCATTACCTTCTGGATCTAATCATCAATGACAACCTCAGTGTAATTTTAAATATTATCATCTACCCTCCATCTGGTAGTGATAACTGTACAACAAACTTCACAATACATACCCTGACAACAAAAATCCTGACAGACTCAAACATCAAAGAACTTAAAGAAGCCCTCTCTAACACAGACTGGTGTTGCATATTAAATCTAAACAACCTTAAACCTTGCCACAGAAGCTGTCATTAGCACACTCAAATCCTTAATTGTCACATCCCCCCCATAATTTTTGAATCTACAAACAAAAAATGAATGAATGGCTAGCTCCTGAATTGAAATCTCTTTTAAAACTTGAAAATGAAGTATGGCACACATGGAAAAACAACCCCTCCTCTATCAATCTGCAAACATGTATCCAACTGAGAAACCACATAAAGCAAACAATTCAATGACACAAAACTCATCATCCGAAAACATCTAAGAAATCATTAGCTAAAATATTAAACAGTTCTAGAAAGAAATGGGTTGACTCACAGGAAGAGATGTTCAAAACAACCTGCAGACAGCAATATATATATTATCGCCTTTCAACTTCCTCTCTGAATTCTCCCACCTACCACCCACTACACTCCTAAATTTTACTTTAAAACAAGTAAAAACAAAAAACTTAGAACTTCTTCTGCTCAAAAAAAAAAAAAAAAAAAAACTGACAGCCTAGCAGGCAGAAATGGCCTTTACCCTTGGTCTGTATGCTACTGTAGGGTCTTCCTCAGAGCCACCTGCAACACATCTTCAAATCACTGCATAACACAAAATATCATGCCAAATCGCAAGACAATCTAACCCCATCAAAACTTTCCAATACAGGCCCAACTCTGGCCTTCCCACACTTTCAAACTGCTTGAATAAATTATCAATGTTGAAATCACCCTATACATCACTATTTTCAACATACCCTCCTATAAGCAATGAGAATTTTGCTCTCGACAGAGCACACTCTCAGCCCTATGGACCCTTACCAAAGAAATAATACTAGTTATAAAAAAAGCTAGCACACTGACACCATCTTTCTCGACCTGGATATGTCTTTGACCTTCTTGACCACAATGTCCTCCACCATCACCTACAACAAATAGGCATGAGTCCTGATTCCTTACCTTGGTTTCCAAACTACCTCACTGGTTTCTACTTCAACATCAAAATGTATACCTCAGTTTCCCAATCAATCAGCTTTCAAGAAAGAGTACCACAAGGTTTCATACTTCCTCCTCTAGTATTCTGTATCTTTAAAGATAAACTTCCCATTGACCTACCTAATCTCCTCGTCCTACACTACACAGATGACATGGGACTCTTTTGCATAAACAACTCAATACTCAACCTCCAGAAAGACCTACAGATTTCCTTGCCTCAGTCCACTGGATGTCCTACAAAAGCCTCTTTCTCAGCTATATCAAAAGCAGAACTATGATTTTTGGCATCAAACAGAAGCTTAAAAAACAAACACTTTTCATATCTATGACTACAGCAACACCCCCCTCAGAAAACGTTACTTCCTTTAAAAATCTTGATATTTGGCTTGGTCGCCCTTGTCTTAATTTTTCCCCTTCACCTTCACTGCACAAAGAAAAAGTCTTTGTGCCAATAAACTCTCCCCCTTCCTTACCAAAAACTCCAGAACACTCATAAGCAAGGACATTCTACTCTCCCATCTTGAAAATGGCTCCCCCACATAGCCTAAACATAAAAAAATCCCACACACATTCAAACAGTAACAAATACAATTTGTAGATGTATTATCTAGTCTACTAAAAATGAACACCAGTGTAAAACACTGAGAAAAGAAAAATGCCTCCCTGTTCAAAAAGGATTCACCTTCTCCAGTGATCCCAGCTATTCAACTTGCTAGTCAGTCAGACCTTCTCTCCTCTAGCAGCTAACCTAATTAGACAACCTTCCTCTTAAAGCCGTAAAAAACTACAAGAACCCCAACTTGACATTATGACCCCCAAAATCTAAATGTCATTGTTTTGATCACAGCTTCTCCATACTAGATCTAAAATGCTGGGAAACTATTCCCCCTACAAATAAAAGAGACCAAGACAACTCATCTTACCCTAACTTTAGGACTCAACTAAAGCCACCCCCCCACACACACACACATATCATTCTCTCTCTTCCCTGCTATTAAGACTCTTACTGTCCCTCATATGGCACATTTTATCGAACAAATCTACACATCTCACCCACATTATCTTTTGCTTAACATAACTTGTCCTTCCAACATTTCATAAACTCTGTTGAACACCTTTCCTTCAATCCTGCTACCATGTTCCCACTTAGACATGAGACAGCTGAAATTATCAGTCAGACAACAAACTTTCTAAATGAGATTTGTCTTGATTTATTGTAAATAATGCATAATTATCATTGTATATATAATTTACATTTTTGTTAGCTGATAATTGTATCTCACATATATTTTCATTACAGTCTTGCATCGGTCACTAAATATAATTCTGACTTTCGTTGTATGCCCAGACTGAGACTGAAATTGATTACTTTAGATCAGTGCTCTATCCTGGCAAACACATTTTAAATTAATAAATTAGTAAATAAATTGCAATTAATATTCGGAGCCACTGTAAGAATTCCCTAATACTCACTAAGAACAAGTATTACTGGACCAACATAACATGATTTGATGGAAGTGTAATTATATATATAACCCACAGATCACTCTCTCATCTACACAGCTGGTTGGTTAGTAACACATTAAAGTCAGCCATTCTGCCCCAAGATCACACTATAATGTATGCTGAGGATGTAAAACAAATCTTACTCAAAGCTTCAAAGAATAACAAACAGCCTTGTCAACAACCCGCTAATAGGGTTCTTTCATATCCACATTACTCAGTGAGTCATGAGGCTACTGAAGACAAGCCTTCTCTCCCCTTAAGTCTGTGTGTCCAAGTGGAAATGACTTTGAAATTGTTTCCTTCATCATTAGGCACACTGAGTCTGTACACACCAGGGCAGAAGGATAGGGTGACAGTTGCCATTCTAGTGCTAGGATCCATAATGTCATGAAGGACCTACAGTCTCTCAAACAGGAAAATATGACTATGACCTTGTGGGTGGATTGTGTAAGTTTTAAAGACATGAGGCACACATCCCAGAATGGCATGCAAAGACATATTGGAGGTTGCTATTAATGTGAAAAAGTGTGGAATACTGACTTCATCTAGATTTGTCTTGAGTTTGTTTCTTGTTTGCTGTTCATTTTTTACTTTGATCATGTTTTCCCCATGAAACAAGTAGATAATTGTTGTCAGGCAGCAGGTCTTTTTTGGATAAGAAACATTTTTACAAGTCGAGGTATTGCAACTTTCAACATGTTACTTGGAACTTTTATAAAGCTAAATATAAATTATAATTAGAACTGCAGTGCAAGGAGAAGTGGTTTGAGTTGAGTGCTCTTGTTTTTTTATACCTGATTTTGACTGGCATTCCAGTAATGTATTTAAAAAGTAATATATTTTTTCATGCCTCACAACCTTTTGTTTCCATCTAGATATTAAGTAAGCTGTCATGTAGCCAATGCATTGACTTTTTTCTTCTTTTCCACTTCATTTTGTCTTGATTGGACTCTCATAATGATGGTTTGGCACCCAGGGCAGTGTATTTAATTAAAGTCCCAGTTTTTGAGGTTTTGAACATAGCTCCACTCTTTCTAGTTAGACAAACCCCTTCACATTGCCCCCACCCATTCAGCTGTCTCCTGCAGCCTCCCTTTGATTTGAAGTCACCAGCCGCCACTGCCAGAATGGCATGGAAAGTCATATTGGAGGTTGCTATTAATGTGAAAAAGTGTGGAATACTGACTTCATCTAGAGAAATTTAATATAGATAATAAAGATAATTTGTTTTAACAAGTTCTTAAGTAGCCGTTATCAATGTAACGGAATTCAGTATGTTTCAGCTTGAGAAAAGATGAGCTGTCTCTCTCACCCTCTCTGTCCCTCACTCTTCAGTCTGTTATGCTATCAACTGGTACAAAGGGGCAACAACAAAGAAAAATGATCTCTCACACACACACACACACACACACACACACACACACACACACACACACACACACACACACACTTACGGCCAGTTTAGAGAATCCAATTTACCTTCTGCATGTCTTTTGATTGTGAGACAAGATGATTAACAGACCAAATATCTTAGACAAGGGTGGTTTGCACCTGTCATTGCACAGATTCTGCATACGGACCAAAACACTTATTCCCCATAATACCTTGTTCAGGACATTCCATTACAACAAGAACTCTTGCAGCAAATTCCAATCTAGACCATATCAAAGCTTCTCTGTTTGGTTCCAGACGTCTTAACAATAAATTGCCAGATCTCAAAGCTCTCCAACATCTTGAACATGTTCATGTCTAAGTTGTAACAGAGACTTGGTTTCAGTCAAAAAGAGAGCTCCCACTGTCACTCTACCAGATTCCAGTATCTATCATGCACTCAGACCTGCTCATAGCTATGAGAGTATTAATAGTTGTTAGAGAACAAGTTAGTTCTACACATATTCCCTGAAACTTAAAAGCAGAACTTATTAAACTTTGAATTACCATAAAAAAGACAAATTTTTAATAAATAGTTTGTTATTCCATGTCCCAGGAGGACCAGAAAATATTTCTAAATACTTTCACTGAACTATGCATAAATAAAAATAGTACTCTGATGGACAGTTTCAACTATCCCTTGATTAACTGGTGCACCTATACCACAAAGACTGGGTATGCACAAATATTACTAGACTTAGTAAATGCTGTCTCCCTTGTACAAATACTAAACTAGCCCAATACAGGTCAAAATCTGCTTGACCTCGTTGTCACTACCATTGCACCTATTTACACTACTCTTAAAGTATCCTCTTCAGTGGCTGTATCTAGTAGCACAGCGAGGGTGGGTAAAGGGTGCGAAGTGTTAGGGAGTGCATGTGAGAGTTCCTGACCTCACCTGCATTTTTTCTTTACAGAAATGCTCGTGCAGAAAGGCACTTCATGATTATCCTGGAGCAATTAGACATGCCCTTGACAATTATAGTGGATATCAAATATGCTTTTTTGACTTTGGAAGGTACAGACTGATCAAAGTTTTGCCTGTCAGTCTTTGTCTCTAGATCTTTAATGACCCACTGCTGTTTTATGATTGACTATTTAGTTCACAATCTTAATTTATACACTTATAGCCAAGCCTTACAATGCTACATTTACTGTAATTAGAGGCAATGATTCTACAGCATTGTCTTATTTTCGGTAGATCTTCCTGATGAACTTTGGCCACTTTTATTCAGGTAATTATAGCAGCCAATTTGCACTTGTTGACATGTTCATTTATTCAGAACTCGTGCCCCACCCACATTTTTATCTGAGAAGGATAGTATTAAAAGAAGTGGCCACCACAGCAGAGAGCCAGGTGGGACATCAGTAGCAAACCTACCCAGATAGTAATGTCATCACCTGATCTGTTGTGTCTTAACCAGTATTTTTGCTACTGAAATACACTGGTGTCTGCAAGAAACTGAGATTTTAAGTTTTGTCAAGCAAGTTTTGTCTTAGCAAAGACAGGATAGGCAACATGCACTGTCAGTTATTTATCAAGTGCAGTTGGCATATCTTCAAATAACCACACAAGATTTAAAAGGCAAGTTCTCCCTTTAACCCATCATGTGTCATACCTGACAGAAATAGGTTCCCTGTTTAATTTTATGTAAATGTATTAATATCCCTATGGTTTTACACAGAACACAGATTAAGTTGATGGGCCTAAGTTTTTTTTTTTCTGAACTGACCCACTCCTCTTTGGGAATCACTGTTTCTAGATTCTATTGTCATAGATCAGGGATTCATCTGCTTGAACAGGATAAAGAATCTTGTACACACTAATTCTTCAAAGGTAAAACTTTTACTTAATAGCATTGCACTTACAGGTGTATGTAAGATGATTTGCCAAAGTTCACATATGTATTGTGTCATATGAGGAGTTAAGTGTAACAATAATGTTTTCCCTTGTTAGTTCTTAAATTCTTGTACCATATTTTCAGACAAATCTTACAAACATTTTCTTATTAGAAAACATCACAAATAAATTTAGTCTGCCTGCCCCGAGAGCCTTTAATGAACATATTTCTGTACATAAGCATTGGTGCAGCCAATAAAGTCTATGGATGCACCGCAAGCCTTCCATGCAGTGATGCCACTGAGGTTAAAGTCCCTATCTATACATTTGGGACCTCTGGTCCCAAGGTTATTTCCATGTTCCTCTGCTATATTTGCCCCCAAAAGGGTGAAGTCTGAATGCACCATTAATGTAAGGAAATAACAGTTTTTAAAATGTTTTTTTCTTGCAGAAACAGAACACAGAAATGTTCCGTTATGGGGCAAAAATACTGTTTATGCACTATATGCTGTGGTGCAAAAAGCGAATTATGAATTATAGGCAAATCACTTTAAGATGTTTGTCTATACATCTGGTTATCACCCACAGTATCTATCTGTTTATCTATCTATGTATCTATCTATCTATGTATCTATCTATCTATCTATCTATAAAACAGTGTAAGAAACTTCTCTGTGTGAAAGATTTTCAGTCCATATATTTCTAGTTAATCACTGTATATTAATCAGATCAGACAATAGTAGTAGAAGTAGCGAACGTAAACTCGTCAAGTCAAAAAGTAATAATAGAAAATATATAATTCTACAGTATTACTAAGTATTCGAAAGTAATCCAAGCAAGGCAGGCAGCCTGTTTCCAGTCGAAAATCCTTTATTAAGTACACAGACAAGTGATCCAAGTAAAACAAAAATAGAGTAATAATTTCCTCACAAGCTTTCTAAATATATATATACTTTTATCAGGCATGGGAGTGGTTTACTGTGCTGTAAAACAAAGTGTTATTGGTACACATGTTAAATTCACATCCCTTCCCCCATCAGTGTGACATTCGAGCTGGTCCTGCCCTACCTAGTAGCTGTCATAATAATATATAGCCCTAATGTACTTTAATGGTACATCTTATTTAACCAAATTATTAAGTCTGTGATTTTATACAAGGCAATGTACTACATGGCTGGAAATATATCAACCTTAGTTCATTTTGCGATCAAAAATTATATATAAATATATACATATACATTTTGCATGTAAAAATAATTTTCTATTTTCATAACCTACTGTTAACAAAGATCGCTTTTGTCCTTCTAGACTTCTTCAGGTCTGTGTACAAGAACCCTAAAAACCTATATAATTGTATAATTAGTTAGTATTGTTATTACCATCATTTTGAATAAAGTGGAAAAAAGAGAACCAGAAAAAAGTAAAAAAATATATGTATGATGATGGAAACAAAATATACACTTAAATGTCAAATGATTTAAAATGGTATTTAAAACCAATTTGTAGAAAAAATAAAATAAAATACACTTAGTCATGTAAACAATGTGGCAATTTTCTAAGTTCCAGTGCACTTTTAATTGAACAGTAGTAGTTTAGTCCAGGCTTTCTAAAAGAGTTCAGCTTTAATTGCCACATAAGTTCCTGTTTCTCCTGTCATCTGTCAGAAATCCGCTCTGGATGTTAAAATAATGCACTAGCCAAACACCTTTCTCTTCATAAAAGACACACAGGTTTTAAGTTCCAGATCCTGGATCGCATAGACATGGGTGATCTTGAAGGAGACATCCCGAATATTCTGAAGAAACAGGAACTCATGTGGCAATTAAAGCTGAACTCTTTTAGAAAGCCTGGACTAAGCTACTACTGTTCAATTAAAAGTGCACTGGAACTTAGAAAATTGCCACATTGTTTACATGACTAAGTGTATTTTATTTTATTTTTTTTCTACAAATTGGTTTTAAATACCATTTTAAATCATTTGACATTTAAGTGTATATTTTGTTTCCATCATCATACATATATTTTTTTTACTTTTTTCTGGTTCCCTTTTTTCCACTTTAGTCAAAATGATGGTAATAACAATACTAACTTATTATACAGTTATATAGGTTTTTAGGGTTCTTGTACACAGACCTGAAGAAGTCTAGAAGGACGAAAGCAATCTTTGTTAACAATAGGTTATGAAAATAGAAACTGATTTTTACATGCAAAATGTATATGTATATATTTATATATAATTTTTGATCACAAAATGAACTAAGGTTGATATATTTCCTGCCATGTAGTATATTGCCTTGTATAAAATCACAGACTTAATAATTTGGTTAAATAAGATGTACCATTAAAGTACATTAGGGCTATATATTATTATGACAGCTACTAGGTAGGGCAGGACCAGCTCGAATGTCACACTGATGGGGGAAGGGATGTGAATTTAACATGTGTACCAATAACACTTTGTTTTGCAGCACAGTAAACCACTCCTATGCCTGATAAAAAGTATATATATATTTAGAAAGCTTGTGAGGAAATTATTACTCTATTTTTGTTTTACTTGGATCGCTTGTCTGTGTACTTAATAAAGGATTTTCGACTGGAAACAGACTGCCTGCCTTGCTTGGATTACTTTCGAATACTTAGTAATACTGTAGAATTATATATTTTCTATTATTACTTTTTGACTTGACGAGTTTACGTTCGCTACTTCTACTACTATTGTCTGATCTGATTAATATACAGTGATTAACTAAAAATATATGGACTGAAAATCTTCCACACAGAGAAGTTTCTTACACTGTTTTGTTTTTAGACCCACTACACTTTAGTGGTTTGATTTGAGACTTCGGGGATACCACGGAGATTACTTGTTTTTTATCTATCTATCTATCCATCTATCTATCTATCTATCTATTTCTCTACTTGTCTTCTAAAAATCTTAATCATTTATTCATTCATTTAAACATGGTAAAGCACATATCACACTGGAAGTTCCTCAAGCTCATTCTGGGTGTAAAGAGTAAAAACAGTGTTAACTTCTTTATTACAGTGTTACAGCAAAAGATATATAGTTGTTTAAGCACAGGTTACATTGTGTTCAGTATTACCTACAGTGAAATGAGTTTTGACCTCGTATGTATGTCTCCATGTGTCTATATGCACTTTCATGTAAACCTGCATGGCTTCTATTATATTAGTTCAAAATACATCTGTGTATGTTCCAAATACATGTTGAATGTCCTCAGATTTACACTGCCTGATGTTCTTCTTTCGGCTTTTCCCGGTTAGGGGTAGCCACAGCAGAACTCCGGTCCACTAATGATTGGCAGTAGATTTTTACAGTGCCGAGGTGCCAGCTCAATGTCCAACCTTCAATGAAGGCACGCCCATTCACACATGTCTTTTGAATGCCACTCAACCACGGGGAGGACATGCAGACTCCACACAGAAGTCTCTCCAGCCGAGAATCGAACGGGAGAACCTCTTGCTATGAGGCGACAATGCTACTGCTTTTTGGCCCATTAAAATTAATGTGGCCAAGAGCAACTACTAAATGCCAAAACAACTAATTGCACTGTAGATACAAAATTCACCACTGGTAACATTCCCACTCTTATCCCATTAACCACAAAAAAATGCAGTTAAACATTATAGGTAATTCCATTGTGTTTTAGATACAGACAGAGAATACAACATTAGATGTTATCTGCCTATCTGTCTATTTATCTATCTATCTGTTTATCTTTCTCTTTATCACTCTATGTATACATCTACTTTATTTCCTATTAAAGGAAGTTTGTTTGTTGATCAGGAATATCCAACTGGTTAGGCTGTTTTTAGTTTAGACCCAGGAATAAATCACTATAAATTGATATTAAGGTACTCCTGTAGCTTGTACTACTGGGCTATTTAACTACATCCCATCAATTTTGATTTGTTTTATTTTTATATATTACAAGTATGTTAGCTTCACATCCTTATAACTCATATTTCACAGTTTGTATTGCACATGTGCAAAGATCCATGCCCCCCCCCCCCCAAAAAAAGAAAGAAGGAAAAGAAAAAAGATAGATTGGATGATTTATAAAGCAAAACAGCTTGGCGCATAGGCTTAGCCCTCATACACAATAAGAAAATTCTGCCTGGTGACACCTCCTCCTGCCATTTTATGGAGGTGCAGAACAGCACTTCTGTGGAGGCTTGCTGGACTGCTAAGTAGCCATTTTAGATAAGCAGCTGTCTGTGCTATGGATGGTTGAGGTGAAATTCCTTAAGCTTCATTTGCCAGGAGAAAATACCATCAAAAGTGAATGTTAGTCCCTGCTCTCTATATGAAATCATTGCTGGCATGACTTAAACATTTAGAGTCAATAATTTATTTCTTTCAAGAGATTCTTCCCTTCTTGGTACAACTGTGAAGTTGGTACATAATAAGTTTGGGAAAGTGTGGGCACTTGCCTCCCACAAAAGGCACCCTACAAAAAATGCTTAGAGTTAACTTTGGTTTCCTTTCTGTGTTTCAGACATTATTTTTCAGTATTTTGGATTGCTGACATTGTGGAAGTTGCTGATTCATAGTAGATAGTAGAGCCAAAGCAGTCACTTCAGTATTGGCTGTGGCTGCGTCAGGTGACTGGTGTATGACACCACATGGCATGTAGTATGAAGCAGGAAATGAAAGCCAAAGAATGTGAGGTGGTATTATGTGCTGACAGGAAGTGTGTGTAAGAAGTACATGTAAAATAGAAGACATTTTTTATTTATCTTTATAAATACTCGATGGCTTGAATGTCCTTTCAGACAGTCTGGATATGTATTTCTTTTCCTGAAAAATGACCTAGGATCTTTGAATACTCCAGCACCCTTCATGTTTCAATAAACCTTTTCTTTAGACCTCTTAGTGTCAATTTTCATACACAAAGATTGACACTTCTTCAAATCATCAAACAGTGCTTTCACACAGTAACTCCAGAATCACTCTCTGGGGTTAAATATAATGCAATAATCATGCACTATTCGTATCATAAGGACATAAAGTTACTACATACACAGTGAAGAACCAGATATTGATCTCTATTATGAATTTGCATTTTGTTTGGCAATAGTCAACTTGTAGTCATAGAAACATTCATTTTTTTCTACTTTGCTTTAGAATGAAGTCATTTCTTCTACCATTCCATGAAATTAATATTTGTCTCATTGCATGTATGGAAAATTACATTTTTGTATCCAAAACTGCTACTTTGCATTCACTGATGAGCTCACCTTTGCAGCATATACTTCTTAATAACTACGCACTACACACAGCGGTAACTATATCCAAAGGTTGGCAGATGCTTTCTTTCACTCTAATGCATAGCTAATTAAATACATCTGTGGATTCTCTGAGCATGATGAAAATCTTGCCCTGCATCTCTGATTTTCTCTTAAGTAATGATCCTGTGTTAACTTCTGCAAATATTTCCTTGTAACTTTGGACATGTTTACTATCTTACTTTGACCTTGTAAAAGGAAGTTAAGCAATTTTTTACTTTGACCTTGCAAAAGGAAGTTAAGCAATTGCTTCATTTCAGAGGCAGAAGACAATATTTCTGTTACAATATTTAAAGTGGCTCAAACATACTGATTGTTAAAATACTAGTAGGATATTATTGTACATAACTGAATAATTTATGATATGGCCATTCCATGATTTTTATTAAGCTTGGTTTACAAAAAAATGAATGATTGTTATGAGCCTGAATTTCAAATAAAGAATATGTTTTTTAGTATATTTTGGCTTACCCTCTCATGTTGAACTGGAACTGAGCCTTTAACAATTATTAGAATGAGCATTTACCTTGGAATCTAACCTTATCTCATAAATATGTTTGTACAATTTTCTATCAACAAATATAGTGAATTTTCAATCACTATGCTTTGCAGATGGTAAGTTTGTAACCTTGGATACTACAATATAAACTAACTCTGTCTACATTTGATTATTGGTGTTCTCTGTCTGCATTTTATTTTGGATTTCAGTTATTCATTTAAGGTATGGTTACTTCCATTTTTTATCTTTAACATACTGCATTTTGATTTGTTTTAGTTTTTTGTTATTTTTGGAGTTTTAAGAGGTCTTGGCTAGGGTCAGTTAGAAGAGAGTTCTTTTGTAGACAGTGAATAAAATTCAGCTAATTATTGAGATGAGCTGAGAAATAGTATTCCTCATTTAACTTATGTATTCAGTGCATGTTGTGCCACTTGCTCTTCTCTACCAGATTATTGCTAATCTCTGCATTTGATTTCAGATTGGAGTTATTCATTTAATGTTTGGTTAATTCCATTTGTTTATCTTTACTCTTATATTGTGTTTTGTTTTGTTTTAGTTTTTTTTTTTGAGTTTTAAGAAGTCTTGGCTATGGTCAGTTAGAAAATAATTATTTTGCAGACATTTGATTTTCCCCACCCACATGTCCCTGTCCTATTATGCTTTTAAACTTGGTGGCTTTTGAGTTGCCCTCCTCCTAGTATAAGTCTGACTTTGGACACTTTCCCAGTCTCATCTCATCAGCTCATTCTACCAAGGGATCAACTGGAATCCCCCCACCTTAGTCTCTTAAACTTGAAATATCTCCTGTTTCCTACCTTTTCACTTAATAAAATGCACTTTATTCAGATGCATTTATTGTAATTATGTTTATTCCAACTTTATTTGGCTTTTTGCTGACATTCTTAAAGTGTTCAGTTGCATATAATCTGCTGCATTTATTGCTGCTTGCTAGTAGCCTGATTTTATTTTAACTGTTATTCTAATCCTGTTAGCAGTAATTTAAGCATGTGGGCTCCAAACTCCAAACTAGTTACCTTACATTAGGAATGTTTGTGGTTTACACTCTTGTGACAAAAGAGGTAGGTTACACACTTCTGAGTTAGGAATTCTTGGCTGAAGGCTTATTGTGTCTGTTATTCTAAAAGTGTTTTTGTTTGGTTTAAGCACTTGGGCTCCAAACCAGTTATCTTATATTAAGAAGATTTGTGGTCTACATTCTTGTGGAAGGAAAGGGCAGTTTGTACCCTTCAGAGCAGGGAATTGCTGGTGAAGGCTTATTGTGCCTGTTTATTCTAAGTGCCCTTGTTCTGGTTTAAGCACATGGGCTCTAAATTGGTTATTTTACATTAGGAAGGTTTGTGGTCTACACTCTTATAGCAGGAGAGGATAGCCCATACCATTCTGCATTGGGAATTGCCAGTGTAATTCTTACTGTTCAATATCTGATTGAGTAGAGGGTTACCTTGTTTAAAATTTGAATCCCTATGCCTAAAGCATTTGGTTAGGTTTGGTGACCACACTACATGAACTCCAAGAAGAGCTAAACCCAAACATAAAACTACTGTTCAATCTCAGCCTTACTACAGGATATGTGCCCAAAGAGTGGCGTACAGCAACAGTGGTCCCTCTCCATAAAGGTGGTGCCTCAATGGATCCTGGAAACTGTTGCCCCATAAGCCTGACTAGCTTGGTCTGCAAAGCTATGGAAAGGATCATCATGGACCTCATAAATAAAGATATTGGGGACCTACAGACACTGGATCCTACCCAGTTTGGCTTTGTTAAGAACAGATCCTGCCTCTTAAACCTGGTTGATTTCTTTGAAACAGTCACCAAGGCCATTGACGAGGGGAAGGTGGTCCACACAGCCTACCTGGACCTCGCAAAAGCCTTCGATACAATACCCCACTCGAGCATTATAGATAAGCTCACCAGCTTAAATATAACCCCCTATGTCACTAGACGGATTGCAAACTGGCTCAAGGACAGAACCCACATGGTTAGAATTGCTGGAGCCATGTCAGACTCCAAACCAGTTACAAGTGGTGTCCCACAAGGCTCAGTCCTGGTACCTCTCTTGTTTGGTATATATTTCTCGGAGGTACAGGCCAACACGGAAGGACTGTGGCTGACCAAGTTCGCAGATGACTGCAAACTGGGTGCCATAATCGACTCTCCAGCCGACACAAGCATCCTCCAAAAGGGCCTCATAGAAACAGACAACTGGTGCCAGAGCCATGGCCTCAAGCTAAATGCCAAAAAGTGTATAGTCATCCCCTTTGGCAAAAACAAAGTGCCCACAAATTACCACATAGGTGGTAATCCATTAAGTACAGAAGAAGTAATTAGGGACCTGGGGACCCAAGTTGATAGCAATCTCTCATTTGACAACCACGTGGCCAAAGTGGTTAGAAAAACATTTTATATAGCCCACCTAATCATGAAGGGATTCACATCTAGATCAGGGAGGTCATCGTGCCTCTTTACTCATCCCTCATCAGGCCCATAATAGAGTACAATGCCCTTTTGGGATGTACCTTACCAGATACCTGCAGCAACTGGAAAGACCCCAAAAGTACCTCACCAAGAGGATCAAAGGGCTCAAACAGATGCCATATGCTGCCCAGTTAAAGAAACTCCAGCTCTACTCAGTGGCATACCGCCTGTTCAGAGGCGATCTGTGCCTGATGTATAAAGCCATGTCCAACCCGGAATTAATGGACATGCTGCACCTCAGAAAATCCAAATCCCATTGAGCTACGTGCTCGAGAGACTTGAACCTCAGCACTGAAATAAATAGGACATGCTGGAGGGACAGATTCATAACCCAGAGGCTCCCATCACTCTGGAATAAAATCCCAGTCCAGGTTAGGCAGAGTCCCTCATTGACTCTCTTCAAGAGGAATCTTGATGAGTGGATGGGAGATCGTAGGTTTACCCCAGGTATCACTTCTGTGTCACTGTTAGACAGAGGCACAGTATACTAACCTCAAAAAAGGGCATAGCAAAATAAATTTAAAATGGGTGGCGAAAGCCAAACACATTCTGGCTAGGCTTATAAATGCCCTAGGGCAGATAGCCTAGTATGAACCTATGAACCTATAACAGTGTTGCTAGTTTCTGCTAACTCTACAAAAGTTAAGACTTACATTACCATATCCACTGTTTTGGCACTTGTTATTTACCACATTATTACAGTGTTTCTGTGTTGAATATCTACACTTTCTGACCTATTTTATAGTCTTTAGGTAGAACTGCCTTGCGTCCACTTTAGTAAAAGTAGAGGGGACCAGAATCATATTTTGTCCTAGGACTGCGTAAAGGATAGAAGAGTGTGCTGTTTTTGATTGGCTGCAGGATCTCATCTGTATTTTTGTCTTTTATCAAATCCCTACTGCTATTTAAGTGTTGCAGTTGTATAACACTTGGCTCATAACTTACTATCTCTGAGGCATTTGGCAACCATGCTACTTGAGAAGAAGAGTGTTACTGGCTTTTGCTAAACTCTGCAAAAGTTAAGACTTACATTACCATATCCATTGTTTTAGCACTTGTTTTCTACATTGTCTTTGTTGCAGCTACATTCATTGAGTGTTTCTGTGTTGGATATCAGCATTTTTGTACCTTTTTACAGTCTTTACTTAGAACTGCAGCTCTGCACATGATATCTCACAGCATACTTCCCTCTTGTAATTTGTGTAGACACTGATCTCTCATAGTGTGTTTCCTTTAAAATACCCTTACTGTCTAGACAGATTTTTAAACTATTAGAACATCCAGTTTGTGGATATCAGAATGTTGCTCATCAAGTTCCTTGTATTATTGATAGATGTGTAACTACACTTTAATTCTGGAGGAAAACTCTCTCATACAACAAAATCTAATCCTATAGAGGATGTCAATGCCACTTGCACCATGCCTAATTCACATCCCCATAAAAGTACTTATGCTGAGGCACTTATAGATAACCTTCCTAAAACACTAAGATGTCCTGAGAGCACAATCAAAAAAGTGTACTAAGCCATCAGATAAACCTTCTTTTAAAACACCACATAGTAGCACTGTAGCCAAAGCCTCTAGTGCTAAGCCCTTAAGGTAAAACAGTGCACAGCCAATTTCCTGGTCATTGGTGATTCTATAGTGAGGCACATCAATGCCCCTCTCACCAGACTGAGTAAGAAGAGAGTCACGGTTAGCTGCCTTTCTGGAACTAGGATCCATCAATTCACATGGGCACTCGGGTCTATATTAGATGATCAAACTTTCAAAAGTTCGGCTGTCATATGGTCGACACCATATGATCGAATTTTTGAAAGTTTGAATGTTTTAACATAGATCTCCATAAAGCACGGAATGGGAAGCTTTCCCTTTTCTGCACTGTAGTGCGATCTCGGAGTTGGCATATTTAAAGAGCAGGTAGTGTGGGGTAAAACGTTCAGGTAGGTTATTTGTGTAGTTTTTTTTTTTTTTTTTTTTTTAATTAGATTTTTGAACTTTTAAAAGTTCGATCATATGGTGTCAACCATATGACAGTCGAACTTTTGAAAGTTCGATTATCTAATATAGACCCGGACACTCAAGTCATTGAACCACAGGTAGCAGTTATGACTCTGTCATAGTACATGTGGGTGTTAATGACTTGAAACATATCTTCCTTGACTATGTGTAGCAAGACATGACTAAGCTCACTGATTATGTGTCTCAGGCAGGTATGAGCCTAGTACTGAACAGCATATTACTTTCTACAAGGATGATGTCATGTTACCAAAAGAAAATGATTGCTTTTAACAATTGGCTTAACTTCTGGTGTCAGTCCAAGGGGTACCATATTTGACAACCTAGGAGGGCATAGTTGAAAGACCATGCTGCTTCTCCAGATTGGTTTGCACTTATCCCCTCTAGGGCTTTGGATATTGCCAAAGAACATATCCATCCCCATCCTGCCTTATTTAAGCAATACCAAAGGGATAAACCTCCTGACTTTACTGAACCTACAAAGAAATAACTGAAGATGGTTCTGCTCAATGCTAGATGTCTTAACAAGAAACTCCACTCCCTGCAAGTGTTCATCTCCATGGAGAGTAGACATCTTTGCATTAATAGATACATGGTTTAAAGTCATGGAGAGTACCTTGGCAGTGAAATGTTATAAAGCATTTTACACTTTTAGACCAGCTATTGGAGAGGAGGAAACTAAAGGTCGAGGAGTCTATATTAAAAACAATCTCACATCCTAACTAGTTAAAATGATTCATCCACTCAAATTCATACATGTGCAACTCATCATATCCTAGCAACTTACAATTCCCCCTTCCTGTCCAAGGAAACCTGTACTACAATAAATTTCCTCATCATTTAACCCAATACAATCTTCATGGGGGATCTCAACTGCCACTCTATAAAGTAGGAATCCTACATTACCTCCAATGCATATGCCCAGTGATTCCTAAACTTTGTTAATACCAACATCCTGGAAAAGTTGTTCCATTCTCCTACCAGGGATACAGATATCCTTGCCTTGTACTCATAAAACCGGGGGAGTGATGTTCCTCACCCAATGCAATGTCCTCAGTCATCAGATCCGACCATAAGGCAGTATTGCCTGAAATAAAAATTAAATCCAGAGATGCAGTGAAACCACAAATCCTTAGGAACTATTCCAAGGCTAGCCTCTCTCTACTAAGTGATACCTTGGCTAAATTTCAAGCACTCACAAACCCAGGAAACATCATAGCATATGCTGACATATTTACAAAATCCCTGAACAGCCATACTGATAGCTGTATGAAGTGAGCTGTGCCTACTCTTAGTAAGAATAAGACAAACTCAAAAGATATGCCACCCTGGTGGAATCACAGTATCAATCAATTATACAACAAAAGAAAAAATCCTGGCCAAGCAAAGGAGGAACAAAGCCTAACATACTAAAAGCTCCCTGACCAATCTAAACAGGGAGCTTAGAAGGTTAATTAATACTTCAAAGGCTAAATGTGAAAAAAAAAGCTCATTAGACAAAGGACAACCACAATGCTTTCTACAGCTATATCCATAACCTCATGGGAGATATGTAACAATGTGCAGAACTTACTGAAAGTGGTATTCCCCACTCTAAACCAGAAGCCATTGCCAACCTTTTGGCTGGCAGGTTCAGCTCAAGTTTCAACCCCCTTTTCCCCCGATAGTCCAAAGGAAATACCACATACCAATAACCTCCCTCAACCATTACTAGAGAACAGGTCATCAATGCATTTTCCAAGGCCAAAAATACTGCATCAGTGGGCCCTGATAACATCCTGGGATACTTACTAAATAGCATAAAACATCAATTCTCTGGTCCCTTAGAATCTCTTTTCATCTAGAGCATACAGTTATGTTTTGCGCCCAAGGAAGAGAAGATGGCTACAGTCATTCCCCTGCACAAAGGAAGTGCAATCACCAATCTGAGTAGCTACAGGCCCATAAGTCTGACTACCTTCACATGTAAGGCCATGGAAAGAATCATCATAGACATGATAAATGAGGATATAGGTAACATGCAAATTCTGGACTTATCACAATTAGGATTTGTTAAAGGAAGGTCATGCATATTAAATCTGTTGATTTCTTTGGGGGGGTCACCAAAGCAATGGATGAGGGCAAGACTGTGCACACAGCTTACCTCGACCTGAAAAAGGATTTTGATACAATATCCCACTTTGGCATTATACCTAAGCTCACTAAATTAGGTATAAACATTTTTATCACTTGCTGAATAGCCATCTAGCTCACTAGTAGGACCTAGAAGGTCAAAATAGGTTATGCCACGTATACCAAGAGGCTAGTCACTAGTGGACTCCCCCAAGCCTTGATACTGGTGGACCCATTCCATTTTGGCATTTATTTCTCTGAAATGGAAGCAAATAAGTTTATAGATGATTGCAAGCTGAGGGTTAACATCGACTCCCCAGCAGAAACTGGCATTCTTCACAAAGGCCTATTTCTGACTAACAAATGGTGCCAAAGCCATGCTTTTAAACTCAATACAAAGAAATGCATAATTACACCCTTTGGGAAGTCAATTATCCCGGCTAATTACCAGGTTCATAGTACACCCTTAAGAGTCGACCCAGTGGTCAGGGATCTGGGTACGCACGTAGACAGTAGCCTTAACTTTAACTACCATGTGGCCACAGTGGTGTGGAACTCCTTTTATGTTGCAGAACTTATATGTAAGGGTATGGCATCTAGGCCCAAAGAGGTCTTTATCCCACTGTACTCTACCTTTATCACACCAGTCATATAGTACAATGCTCCCTTCGGTATGTACCTGACCAAGTTTATGCAGCAACTAGAGTGACCTCAGAAGTTCTTACAAAAAGAGTACAGGGAGTAACAAACTTGCTTTATGCAGAGTGGCTTAAAGCCCTTTCCCGCTTCTCAGTATCCTATAGATTGCTGAGGGGTGATCTATGCCTGGCTTACAAGGCATCTGCAAACCCCACACTTATGAATCTCCTACATATTCATAAGTCAAACACAACCAGAAATACAAAGTCTAGGGACCTAAATTTTGTCTGTGACTAATACAGAACATGCTGGAGAGAGAGCTATGTGTCCCAGAGACTCCCCATCCTATGGAAGAGGCTTCCCATCCATGTGAAGCTGAGTTTGTCTAGTACTCAATTTAAATGCAACCTAGACCAGTGAATAGGAAATAGGAAATTTACAATAGGCTTGGTACCCATGTCCCTTGTGAACAGATGTAACGTAAATGCCTGGCGGTTAATATCCCATTTGTATTCAGGATGTCATTATTCTTTCAGGAAAACTTGGCTAGGCTTAGAAAAGGCCCCAGAGTTGTTAGCCTTGCAACAATCTATAAAGCAACGAATCTATGCATGTTCTTTGAAAGTACATATGAGAACATATCATTTCAAAACCAAAAGGCATTCTTGTTTACCTTCTTACCATACTACTATTTATTTTAGGAATGAAGCATTTTGTTGCTGTCATACTGAAAAAAAGAAATACACCATTATTTTTTTTTGCACTGTGCATTTTTATGTTAACAATAGCACTTCTATATTTAAGTTGGCTGATTTGAATCATATCTGTAACTGTTTATGAATTCACGTGCAGGTTTTTATTTTTGAAGAAGAAATATTAGTCATAGTAATATTAAAACACATTGTTGCCTTAAACTTACTTTTTCAATAACACATTTTTAAGTCAGTAGTGCTTTGTTTGGTTGATTGCAAAAAGCTGTTACAGGAGTGAAAAAAAAAGAAACATTTTGCATCAAATGCTTCCATCAAGCTCACTTGTGAATGCAGTACTTTTCCTTACAATACAGTTCTTGAGAAATGTGTTTGTGTATAGTTGGGCTCAGGCAGTTCCTTATGGGAATTGCGTGATCCAAAATAAACATATTTTTAGACTAAATATTTTCTCCATCGAATCTTTTATGTAACTTTCTCCCTATATAATGGGATGCTGAAAACCACTCAGAATCTGACAGTATGACTGTGACAGACAGATACAACCTGTGGTGATTTGTTGAGTATTTTTATGGTAATTCTCCACAATACTATTACTAAACTTTAAACAAACTGCCTGCACAGTTATGAATCACTTTTTTAATTCTTATTCATGTCTTTTCCACACGACAGCGTTCAGTCAAAGAAGCACATGGTTTACATTTGTCAGCCTGAAAGCCAGTCTGGGAGGGAGATAACGTCATTCTCTGATCTTTGTGAGACATGGGCCCTCTGCTTTCTCTTTGTTTTCTGATTGTCCAAACAAGACAGAGGAGAAAGCTGCTGTCAAGTCTGTTGTATCACGCAGAAAACAGCAGTGACAGAAACAGAAAGGCAGGCCATATCATTTACTGTCAAAATGTAGCTGTAGCAGTTTGCCAAACTGTTACTGGTCCACTCAGTAAAAATCATTAGCCTACCATATCTGTGTGACATGGATACAGCAATAAGTCCTGTTTTTCAGAGTGTATGGAAGTTTGTTCAGTTACTGTTTGCCATATTATCTCCAAGTAAAAGGAAATTCAGAGAAGAATTGGACTTAATAGCGGTTTACAGAATGCTTTTCCTGTTGCCCAACTCACAAATCTCACTACAAGCAAGGCAAAACATTGCAGT